>NC_133815.1:19933779-20238779 GCF_043250625.1 Sebastes fasciatus
TTTTAATAAAAAGTGATAGAAGGTTACATTACATGTGTGTACATATACAGTATGTACACAATAGTACACTGAGAAGGAAACATATTGGTTGTTTTGTTTAATAACAAATGAGTTTACAAGAGAAAGAATATTATTTTGGTTTCAGAAAACAATAACCCGAAATAGAGACGGTGATCATTTTTAGATTTGGTCCATTAAAGGGATAGTTTGGGTGTTTGAAGTTGGGTTCTATGAAGTACTTATCCATAGTCACTGTATAACCTAGAGATGATGGTCAGCACGCCCCCAGTTTGGAGAAGCAGATAGGAGTTGTGACGGGGCCACAGTGTGTGTAAGTGTAAGCTATATTTAGAATATTTTCACCGCTTTATCTTGCAGTCAGACCCTTTCCGACGGGTAACCAAACTGAAAGTGAAACTTCTCTCTTCAAAGCCACCAGACTCCGTCGACAAAAACAGCATAATTAAGTTTGACTTTCACTTCAGTTCCCCGTCGGAAAATATTCCAAATATAGCGTACACTTAAACTGATATTGAGTCTTTTAGGTGGCCCTATTTTTTAGGTGTTTAAAATATGTTTTTCGCATCAAAACCATTTTAGTTACCCTTGGAATAACTTTAGGTTTAGGCAACAAAACCACTGTTAGGTTTACGAAAGAACAGCATGGTTGGCCTTACAACTACTATGTTTGTAAAGTGAAAATGAAACAGAATGTTGTGAAAACAGGACATGAACGAAGAGCTGATTGTAACGTGAAAATGAAACTTAACACACATAAGTTGTATTTGTTGGACCCATCCACCTCCCCTTCCCCCCGCCCGGTTTGTCCCAAACTATCCCTTTAACTCTGATATTCTAGAAGTACTGCACTGTATTTTAAGTATTTACTTAACGTCACAAAAGTAGCTAGCATGTGTATGTTTCTCTCTCCCTGATGCATTATTTTTGGTTATCCTTTGAAATGTTAAGCTCCAAACGTGAAGCTGTGGGTATATGTGACAATTCAATGTGTAAAAAAAGTGTCCTTTTGACAAATTAAATAATTAAATAAATGAAAAATAAATGTAGTCGATGGGAGCATATAAACAGTGTGGTTAAGAAGCCCGGTCTCACCAGAAGTCAATGACATGGCAATTTGAAATTCATTTTTTTGTGAGACACTGCTTATGGTCGGTGGGAGGGGAAGTGGATGGGTCCAACAAACATAGGACTTTCAACCAGGAGACCAGTGTTCTTGAGTTAATTTGAAGTTACGTTAGTGACTTGTGTTACGTTGTTTACATATGTATTTTTCTTAGTTTACGTACTTATTCTAAGTGGTGTTGCTGCCGAAACATAACCACAAGCATTCACGGTAAAGATGTGGCGTGAAATGACACACAGAAAGCTTCAAATGCATTATCATGAGACGCAGAATGTCATTAAAATGTTGTGCTATTTATACGTCTTCCCATGAGTTCAGGTTGGGTTAAGTGTTCCTTTGATAAAAACGTAAAACAAAAACCTAAGAAGTGATAGATCCAGCTCCAGGAGCCACAATATGTCAAGTTGTTTCCCTTGATATCACTTTTCCAGACATGTCAGAGAAGTCAACACAGGCTTTCTTTAATCATCTCACCGTGAAGGAAACACCTCAAAGTTCACATTCACATTGAGATTGATCTTGGCATTCATCTGGCAGAACAGCACAATACAGAGTGCACCTGCAGTTTCACCTTGATCTTCTGGATTATTATCAAACTTCAACAGCTCGCTCTCTATTCCATTCTTATTTGTAGAAACATGTAATGACTCACTAGCAGCAGGGTCGAAGGATCAGTCAGTTGGTCTGTCTGGGCTTACAAAACTTTTGATCTCTGGGTCAGAAAATAAACTTATAAAATTCAGTTTTCAGGCTTCATCTTTTTTCTTTATCAAAAATAATCAGCATGGTTGGGGACAATAAAAAGTCATAATAATGACAGGAAATGTAAAGTAAGACCAGGGCAAAGTATTCACTCTATGTCTGGTTCTACCACATAAACCTCAATATTTTATAATAATCTTTTTTCTGACTTAAGTTGACAATTATACCGTGTCATTTTGTCTTTGATCAGCTAAAAGCCTATTCGCATTTGTTAGTCTGACTCGCTGACTGTGGATATAATGCGGGCTTTATGCTTGCCGCATCCGCGAGGGTTGCAAGTGTCTGTACGTCCAAAGTGACGTCACACCATCAGACACGGCTCTTCGCTAGTGTTCCGTGCGGTGGGTTTTTGCCTGTCCATGCACATCCAACATTTTCTAAATAGGCAGATGCAGATGGGCAGAGAAAATTGAGGACTTTAAGGAGCTTTGATTGTTGGTTTGCCACAAGGAGAAACACGCACAGATTGTAAACGATCCAAACGTTTCCTCGTCAGCTCATGTCAGTGCGACCGTTCTAGTGGAAAGTATAACTGAGGATTAAAAGTAGTTTGTTGCCTAAGCTTAACCAAGTAAATCTTTTCCTAAACCTAACTAAGTAGTTTGTTGCCTAAGCCTAACCAAGTCGATTTTTTCCAAAGCCTAACTGAGTAGTTTTGATGCCTAAACCTTGCCAAGTCGATTTTTTCCAAAGCCTAACTGAGTAGTTTTGATGCCTAAACCTAACCAAGTCGATCTTTTCCTAAAGCTAACTAATTAGTTTTATTTTGAAAAGACAGGCGGGAATTGACACGTGTCACATACTGCTGGAAAACGCACAAAAATACGTTGTTGAAATTCGTGCTGTGCGTCATGAAAAAAAACAGAAATTGTTGTCTATAGTCAAATAATTTAAATTCTGTGACTATTTCAGAAACTGCCGTGAGACTACGTTGTTTAATGGTTACAGGATGCATCAATAGCAGGCTTGAATAAATAATTCAACCATGGAAACTGTCAGATTCCTGAACAGCTTCACAACTTCAATCGAACTTCCCTCCTCTCTTCAGACGGCGCACCTTTGATTGACACTTAAAGGATCCCTCCCCGCATTATTACAGACCCTAATATTCTGTTTCAAGAGAAATTGTGTCTAATTAGCAAAGTGAGAAGTTCTCACGGGGCACTAGGAGGTTCCTCCACCATCCAGGTTTGACATGGTAGAATAAACGCTTTGAAGATTACACAGGGAGGTGTTTCCAATATTGAAACACCAACTCATGCTGTTCAGAGAACTGGGGCTATGCAAATAACGGTAAGCTACAAGGGCGTTGCATGCACTTTCATCAACACATGAACTGATTTTGTGATATGTAGGTTACACAGCAACTTGTAAGAGTGAATGAAACGATGTCAGGGTCAAGAACTTTCTTTACTCTCACATATTTTAAATACTTAACACTAAGCTTTTAATGGTTTCCACTCTAGAAGAAAGTTCCTCCGAGTGCTCGGAAAGGGCATCCTGCATGTAATAATTTTGTGTCTAAATCCAAAGAAGGGATGCAATTGAGGGCAGCGCTCGGTGAAACGATGCATTCGAGGGTGACATCGTAACCTCATGTGGATCTCAGCTTTAGCAACTCAAAGGAAAATAAAGTCAACCATTGAATATTCCTCAGGCAATATGCAGCAGGTCTTGGCGAGAAACCAAACTGCAGCTTCAGATAGACAGTTTTCTGTTTGTCTTTCAACTCCATGCCCCCCCATCCCTCCTCCCCGAGCCCATTGATTAGCATGATCAAGTGTCATCAGCCCAAATCAACAGCACCCCCCCCCTTCCCCAAATGAAGCTCATCAGGCATCACTAATCAAGTACAGCTTGATGCTAGTTTTCAGCCAATCATGCGTAGCCTCCGGCGCTGCGAATAAATAAGGCTGATTTGATCAGTCTAAATTTTTAATCAGACGTTTGAGCTGCGACAGTTATTTTCTCAGTTGTGCCGCCATTTGTTTTGCTGATCCGAGGTCAAGAGGAGGTCAGGGTGACTTTGCTGGAAAAACAAAAAATATCTTGTTAATGTACAGTGCCTCCTCCTCCTCCTCCTCAGCTATCGGTTTTCAGACTACTTTGTTGAATATTCTCCATGTTTTATGCAAAATGAAAAAGTATTTCAGCACAATGTGGGTGTTTCACAATAACTGCAGGAGTGAATCACTAAAATGTCAATCATATCTCTTCTTGTCATAATAACTATAGTTATACACTTATGCAGCAGTTTGTCAATAGTTGATATTAGGGTTGTCAATCCATTAAAATGTTTAATCACAATTAATCGCATGATTGTCCATAGTTAATCCCAATTAATTTATCTGTTCAAAATGCACCTTAAAGGGAGATTTGTCAATACTTTTATCAACATGGGAGTGGACAAATATGTTGTTTTATGCAAACATATGTATATATGTATTATTTGAAATCAATTAACAACACAAAACAATGACAAATATTGTCCAGAAACCCTCACAGGTACTGCATTTAGCATAAAAAATATGCTAAAATCATAACATGGCAAAATGCAGCCCAACAGGCAACAACAGCTGTCAGTGTGTCAGTGTGCTGACTTGACTGTGACTTGCCCTAAACTGCATGTGATTATCATAAATTGGGCATGTATGTAAAGGGGAGACTCGTGGGTACCCATAGAACCCATTTTCATTCAAATGAAGGACCCGTTTGTAAAAGGCCATGACAGTTTTTCATCGCCAACATTTGGCGAAAGTTTAGAGCGTTATTTAGCCTCCTTAACGACAAGCTAGGTTGGTACCAATGGATTCCTTAAGTTTTTCTAGATTCATTTGAAGCCAGTATCTTCACTCTAGCTTTAAAACGGAGCCTAAAAATCGCAAGTTGCATTAATGCGTTTAAGAAATTAGTGTCGTTAAAACAAATTTGCGTTATTATCACATTGACTTTGACAGCCCTAGTTGATATGTTTCAGTAGCTCTGTTCACTACCAGTGGCTGGACATTTATTTCATTTATTTTCACAGTATGTCATTGTAGATATTGCTGTTATGAAAGACAAATACACTATGCAAAAGCATAAAACCACTGATCACTGTAAAATAACAACCAAAACTGGATGTTTTTTCATCATTCAGCTGGCCAGGTTGAGGTATAAGCACATCTGATACTGCTTAAGGCAATATGTCAAGACCCCTTTGGGAAACAGAACAAATATCTCGACACCCACCCTCCTGTAAACCCATTTCATTTTTTATAAACCACTGCTAATATTGGACAGAGGAGATTTCCTAGATGAGAATCATAAAAGCTATGACAGTTCATTCTGTGGGTAAATTTCATAGCAGTACATCTAATAGCTGTCAAGACATTTCACTCAAAACCACAAATTCCAACATCGTTGTGGAGGTAGAAGAAAAGTCAAAGGATCACCAAAGCCGGTAAAAGGTAGTCGATTCATAATCTTGGAAATAATACAAATAGGTCCTATAACAATAATAAATAGCAGTGGATGTAATAAAGTGATATTAGTAAAAGCAGTAATAATATAAAGATGCAAGCACGATACAGGTGTATCCAATTTATGGGTACCTGCTAGACGAGACAGCACAAAGCCTCCAGTAACATGCATGAATGGGAAATGAATGCATCCAGATCGATAGATGTTTTGTCTCTGTACTAATCTTGGTAAACCTCAATCCAGATTCATTTAATTTGTCTTCAACTTCACATTTTTTCCACCCAGTCAAGTGTGTCCCCCTCTCCAAAATACCTTCACGGCTCACAGTTGAGAACAATTGTCTTAAGGCATCAGTAAATGAAACATGAACTTTCTTGTTTGGAATCCCTTTTTTTCTCCGTGGACTAGAGGACTTCCGCTTTTTCTTGAGACTGGTACATCATCAGGTTAAAAGGGATTTTTGAAAAGTCACACTGCTGCACAATTCCCCCTCAAGGTTCAATAAAGTTAATCTTACCCTTAACCTCAATGATCACGAAGAGTGAACCCCATAAATGCTACAGAAATAGAGACCACTGACATTTACCCTGACGTGTCCAGCCTCATTTTGATGGCGCGTTACACACCAACTCTATAGCTTCTTATTTTTCGGGAGCCGGTCCAAACCTCTCTCCATACTGGCATCGTGGACAGTATGGAGGGAGGAAATCTGTCAAAACAAAGGACAGAGTGAGAGAAAAATAGCATTAGGGAGTGGATTGATCCCTACGTTTGCTTGCAACCCTGGTTTAAATTCGCTCAGATTTTTTGGCAAAGCATCCCCTCGTTCGTTCATTCATTTTCTGTTGGTGTCTTCCATATAAAGCCTCTTGAAGTTGCTCTCTTTTAAGTGCCACATTAAAGAAATTATACACAGTCGGCCTCTGAGAACTGGCACGGTTCATGTTTACTGTTTCTCTCAGATATTATAATCCCACTATTGAATTTACTCTCCTCGACTCCTTCCTCGGCCCTCAGTGTTTGCTATTATTCCATCTGAAAGGCAGAGAGCCAAAATATTCCATTATGTCCGCTATTGTATCTGTTTCATGTGTGTGCTTGGCAGGCAGGTTATGAATACAAATTCAGGCCGGCATACATACTGTTTAAGTTTCATGACGGGCACCAGAGGTAATATGTATTTCTCTCTCTGGGAACAATGGTACAAAACATCTTATGATTTGGCACCCGCGGTACGGTGTAAAGCACTTGACATTTCCCTCCCATCACACAGATGTATGTGATGCCATCCCGGTCTGCGGAAATTTAGGCAGGTACACGAGGCGAAGCCGAGCAAAGCGACCAACTGATATGGAGATGAGACGGTGGTCGGCTGTCCCCACGGGGGCAGGGGTGAGATTGAAGGCTCGGCTTTGGGAATGCATTTATGTTGATGCATTTTCTCCACTCGTTCTTCCCGCCTGCAGCATTGATCTGCCAGCAAGACCTAAATCAACCCACGCAAATGAACTGAACAATGACTGACGTTTAGCAAAGCACTGTTGGCTTCCAATCTGCTGTATATCACCCTGCAGGTCATACTCAACCAGAGCCCATATCATCTACATTCATAACTCGGAAGTCATTTCTATCAATAATAAGACATTTAGTTTCTCATACAAGTTTTTTAATGAAAGAAGAAATATGAAATGGAAAAAGCTCAAACAAAAAATGCCCATATCAAATAAATGTATTGTAAAAATGTATTAAAATGTATATATTTAATTGCAATTAATCGCATGTTTGTCCATAATTAATACAAAATAATTTAACACACATTTAATCTGTTCAAAATGTACCTTAAATGGAAATGTGTAAAAGTATTGTATAAAAGTATTTAATACTCTTATCAACATGGTAGTGGACAGATGTACTTCTTTATGCAAATGGCTGTATATATTTATTATTGGAAATCAATTAACAAGACAAAAAAATGACAAATAGTGTCCAGAAATCCTCACAGGTACTGCATTTAGCATACAAAATAATGCTCAAATCATAAAATGGCAAACTCAAACCCAACAGGCAACAACAGCTGTCAGTGTGTCAGTGTGCTGACTTGACTATGACTTACCCCAAACGGCATGTGATTATCATAAAGTGGGCATGTCTGTAAAGGGGAGACTCGTGGGTACCCATAAAACCCATTTTCATTCACATATCTTGAAGTCAGAGGTCAAGGGACCCCTTTGACAATGGCCTTTCTAGTTTTTCCTCGCCGAAAGTTTGGAGTGTTATTTAGCCTCCGATGGAGGTGGCCTCTACCAATGGATTATTTAGGTTTTCTAGTTTCATATGATGATGTATCTTCACGCTAGCTTTAAAACAGAGCCCGCTACAACCTAAAAATCGCAAATTGCGTTAATGCATTAAAGAAATTAGTGGCGTTAAATCAAATTTTCCTTAACGCATTATTATCGCTTTAACTTTGACAACCCTAATAATCCTAATAGTAACTTCTTATCCAATCGAAAGTGTTTTGAGGAGGGCAGTTAATCATATGAAACTGCACCTGACCATGACTTTAGAACCTGCTAAAGGGTCCCTAATGCCAGCTGTTTTTTGTCTGTGGTTAAACTAAAAAATATTTGGAAATATGTGCAGTGTAAATTTTGACAAACAAAATACATTTGCAGTTAATCAAATAACCCGCCAACGTGTATGTATTCAGTTTTTGGTTGGGTAACAGCATTCATTGTTGTCTGTCACGGTATCTTATATGATACTACCATTAGGTGGTGCCAAAGTTGGATGTTTTTACACATTTTAAAGACATTCTGCATGTCACTATGACACATTTTAGGCTTTTCATGTGTAGTATCACGTCACATTGTTACCGTGAAATGGTTGTGGTTAGGTTAAGGCGACAAAGAAACTTGGGTTTAGGAAAAACGTCATGGTTGGGCTTAAAAAAACAGCATAACCACAATAACAACGTAACATAAGTACGCAAAACACGCCACTAATGTAACTTCAAAATAACTCAACAACACTTTGGGCCATGAACGCCGGTCTCGTGGTTGAAAGTCCTGTGTTTTTTGTACCCATCCACCTCTCCTCCCATTCACCATAAGCAGTCCTTCTCACTTTTTATTCTACGTCACTAGCTCTTAGTGTAGCATATTCACTTGTCTGATTTTACATTCCAGTCAGTACAGACTTCATGGTGTGAAATGACACGCCCAAAGCAAGAGCGATGTTATTGCACACACAATGTCTTACAAATTGCCGTGTCATTCACACGCCACTTTGTGAGACTGGGCTTTATTGCAACAGCTAAGGGCCAAGTGTGATGGTTGGAAACACAACCTGCTTTAACTTAATGAACTCTCATGATAAAGGCAATTATTCCAGACACAGTAAACCATCTATCTCTCTTACATTTTAAAAAGCTCCAAATAAATTTGTCTGTCGGGAGACTGTGGTTTCATTACCACGCTAAAATTAATCTCCTTTTTTTTTCACAGAGTTGTATGGCGACTAATGGACAAAAATTTGCTCCCACTCCGGTCGTTAGGCATTCAGAAAATAGGGCTCTTTTCGTCTTGTAATGGGACTTTCAAATAAATCATTCATAGCACCAAGCTAAATTAAATGCAATAACTTTCCAATGATTCCTTTTAACCTGCTGTGCAGATGGAGTGGGGCCATTCCATTGCTATGGTGCATTTACTCAACAAAATGTAGCTATAAATGACTTCCGCACAATGCAGCCTTTTTAGTTAATGATTTTCAGTTAGGGTTTCGGGAAAATTGAGCCGGGAGAAAGACAGCTTTGAGGGTTGTTTGAGCTGCCATATGTAAAGACGAGGGATATGCACTATTACAGATGTCTGATCACAAGGGAAATCTCTCTCTTTTTTATTTTCCTATCCACTCCATTTCCTCTTAGAGCTGTTGTCTGTATGTTTTGCCGTGACAAATGGAACAGCTGCATTGTGATGGCCAGCTTCCAGCACTGGTGTAATTCAGTGCTCCATCTCACAGCAAAGATTACTGTTGTTTTGTTGTCCTCAAAACTGACAAGAATAAATATTCATTTTTGGCTTATTTGCATCCCGATGTGACGGTTGTCATGTTTGTTTACACACCCCATCAGCCCATTCAGAACAGCTGAGCAGGACGCTTCAGGCCAGGAGTCTGCCACACCTTCAGCTTGTGAGTACGGTTCAGTTTCTACCATTTCACAAAGCATACTGTTTGGGATTCTATTTCACAACCTTGAATGTAGCTATTGATGTCCATTCATGTTCTATGCTGAGAAAATCCAAGTTAGATAATTATTATTAATATAGATTCACTATGAATGATGTATAGATTCAAGAAAGTGCAAATTAATCTGTGGTTGTACATCACTCAATACACCTTCACCGTATAATTTCTTTTTTTTTTGTTGTTGTCTCTTCTTTGGAAAAATAAAACATTATTGGAATTCTACTAAAAGCTTTAACAGCGACATCTGCAGGCCAGGCAATAAAGTGGTGGTGGGGCCAGAGGAGGACGGGGACATGCTGTCCTCCCTTGAGGCGGGACCTCTTCTATCGATTCATTGTATTTCATTGTGTAAGGAAGGTCATCCTCCTTTGGGTCGTTACCAATGAACAACCAGAAGAATACGGCATTGACATGGCGTTTGTCCAATGATGATTTCCAAATGTCATCTTCAATTATCTACCGTTGTATGTACGTAAGTGTGATGAACTAGCAGTGAAGCGAAAGATGAATAAAGTAACAAGTTTTGTCTGTGTTAGTTTCACAATCATCTGAGGCCTTTGGCAGAAAAATCAAGTGGATGATTATTCATCAACAACGTTAGCTTGCAGTCTTTCAGGGCTGCTACAACAACCTAACTGTAACTAGCTAATATGTTACTTTATTCAGTAGTTCTGTTACTCATTAAACAGTGTTGCCATGTGACTGATCCACAGCTCAACATCATGTCCACGTTGATAAGAGTATTAAATACCTCAGAAATATCTATTTAAGGTACATTTTAAACTGATAAAAAATATGCGTTAAATCGCGATTAAATATTTTAATCGATTGACAGCCCTAATTTTTATTTAATGTAGTCATCCTGTAGGAGGCTACTTGAAGTCTATTTTTGTTTGACTATCTCTAAAGCGGCCACCTCTGCAGCCACCGCAGGTTACCATGGTGACATGACATCAGAAATATTACTGCCCAAGTGACCTCTCTAAGTACTGATCCTATTAGTACAGTGACATTAGAATTTTTGCACAGCTAAATCTCAGACAGAGATGATAATCATTTTTAATACTTTTGGCAAGATTGCAAAATTATCTCCGTAGTAAATAATGGTCACATGTCAGTGGATTTTGTGGTGCTAAATTATAATCCCCAGAGGTTGAGTGCTAATGTTTTGGTTCACTCTTGGCCTTTGCTGTATTGCCTCTAGTTCTACACTAAATATAACAAATCTAATGGAGAGACAGTCATAGAATTTAAAAAGCAAATATACGTTCTTCTGAGAATTTCACTCTATCTTTATAAAACAGTCGCTATATCATGAAAGTAATACATGAAACAGGTAACCTGAAAAAAATTATGTGCCTCTGTGTCCTCCAGTGTCCTCCGGTGGTCGTAACGGCATCTGCAAGATTTCACATACCGGAGGAAAACAAGCAGTAAGAGCTGATCTGAGGTCCGCTGTCCAGCTGTCATCTATGAGAGCCGGCTGTCAATCACTCGCAAACTCCGACCAAATGGTCAAACTAGGCCGCGCTGATCAAATATGAATCAATATTATGTTACGTTAATGCCTATTTCTCTCCTCAAATGTTTTCAGAATCATCTTGTAGTGCACGGTTTAGCTGTAAAATGAGAAAGTTTGTGCCGCCGCCGCCATTGTGAAATCTGGTGAAGGATCGCCAAGTTCCGGTCACATGACCAGAGCACAGCCAATAGGAACACTCTTTCAATGAAATGACCTGTGATTGGTCAAAGTTTCCCGTCACTCGCTAGATTTTTTAAAGCCTGAAAACAGAGCGTTAGGAGGAGCAGAAGTCTAGTTATCTCTCAGAACACTTGAATTACAATAAGCTGAAAGGTTATTATGCCATTTTTGCCCAATGATGTCAAAAATATACTGAATACTGCCTCTTTAATGGCAAGATATCAACTTCAAGACGTTTCATCATGCGTTAGGCAAATTGTAATGGCAGATTACATCATCAGTGTTGTTTGTTTTTTGCATTGTGGGGTGTAGTAAATGTTGCAGCCTCTAGGAGCCACTAGTGTCCCTTAGACTTTTTACTTTTATCTTCTTGTCATTACTCCTTTGGTTGCTCTATAACTCCTCCATCCTACCTCTCATATTTCAAACCTTTTGTGTTGGTCCTGACTCGAGGTGCGTCTACATCTGCTATTTATCTCGTCTGTTTACCTGTTTCCTGTCTCCGCATTTTCTCTATCAAATCTGTTTCCTCTGCCTGCATTCCCCTTTCTTTATGTATCCAATGAATCCATTTCTCCCCTGTCCTTCCTATAATCTGTGTACCGGCTGTCATGCGGTGCCACAAAACCTACAATGTGACTACCGCAAGAATAGCCTCAAAGCAAATTAGTGTGCATCGCACGATAAAGGAGAAGTTGAGTGTGTGACACACAAATCGCCCCCATATGTTGCCAAGTGGTAAGAGGTAACTATGTTATTTGCATTGCTCTGATGTCGGTGGAAAGCCGTGTGTGTCTGAGGGACACGCTATGATTTCAAAGGTTAATGCATGGCAGAAATAGAACATGAGTGGGTTTGATAATCACAGGCAAACAAGAGACCAGTGATACACCATGTCAGCTTGAAGATGCAACCGTGTGTGTATGCGTGTGCAAGACCGGAGAACAATTTGTTCAGGCAAATGGCTGTGTGAGTTTGATTCGAAAGAGGGATGTGCACAAATATTAACTTTGAGGAAGTTAGTGCATCTGGAAGTATATAATGCAGTGTGCTAATGCTCAGTGCAATGTACTGGATCAAAGGTTTTCAGTGCATACTCTTCTAATGATAGACAGTGTGTCTCTGAGATATTTTTTAATTGGCTGAGATGCACACAATGAACCGTTGACCCTGTATCGGATTTCTCTTTCTCTCTGAACTAGTCAATAAAACAGAAATCACCCCATACTTTGGATACTACATAAAGACTCATAGAGTTAGCTCCTACTTTGCATTACTGTTTGCCAAATAGTCACCAATAGTCAGTATTTGTGCTTTGTAGTAAAAGTCCAACATTGCTTCTTAAAAATTATTTTGATGTGCTATTAATTTAAAGCCGCAAATATGTTTGGACCTCACACACTGTAGTGTATTTTGACTCAGTCCGACACACACTCATCGGACAACACATTCTTACTCGCAACTCGTCAAATACCGACGCTTGGTCAGTGGCCCTACACTTCTACCCTCTAGGTACCCCTCTAACGTCAGTTTTGGACATGTCAAGGATGGCATGTCAGTTTCTGCTCATTACATGCATAGTGACTTTTCAAAATACACTTCTGTCTTCAAAAGAAATGTATAGTTTCTGCTTGTTACATGCATACAGTCTCTTCAAAATAAACTTCCAACGTAGTTTTACTTTGTTTTTCAGTTGACTTACACAACAACTACTACTATTTGGTTAGATTTAGGAAAAGATGGTGGTTTGGGTTAAAATAAGTATGTTTGTTATGTAACTGGCATTGGTTAAGTGCGCAAGTCACATAACAAAACCATGGTAAAAGAAGTCAACATTGACTTCTTTTACCATGGGACACAAACAGTGGTCGCGTGGGTGAAAGTCCAATGTTTGTTTCACTCATCCATCTAAATCTCCCACCCTCCCTATGTAGACGTACGTTCTTGCCCTTTATAAAGGGTTGTCAAAGTTAACGTGAAAATAACACGTTTATGCAAATTAATTTTAACACCACTAATTTCTTTAACGCATTCAGGCAACTTGCAATTTTTAAGTTGTAGCGGGCTCAGTTTTAAAGCTAGAGTGAAGATATTGGCATCGTATGACCTCATAGTAGCTTGATGCAAAAGAGGTTAAATAACGCTCCAAACTTACACTAAATTTTGTCGAGGAAAAACTGGCATGGCCATTTTCAAAGGGGTCCCCTTGACCTCTGACCTCAAGATATGTGAATGAAAATGGGTTCTATGGGTACCCACGAGTCTCCCCTTTACAGACATGCCCACTTTATGATAATCAGTTTGGGGCAAGTCATAGTCAAGTCAGCACACTGACACACTGACAGCTGTTGTTGCCTGTTGGGTTTGAGTTTGCCATGTTATGATTTGAGCATATTTTGTATGCTAAATGCAGTATCTGTGAGGGTTTCCGGACAATATTTGTCATTTTTAAGCGTAGTTAATTTATTTCCAATAATAAATATGTACATACATTTGCATAAGGCAGCAAACTTCCATGTTGATAAGAGTATTAAATACTTGACAAATCTCACTTTAAGGTAAATTTTTAGCAGATAAAAAATGTGCGCGATTAAATATTTGAATCTATTGACTGCCCTAACATAAATAAAACTTTAAGGAGGGAAGGTTGTAAATTGCTAAAACATCTAAAATCACAGCCATGGTCCGCCCTACCCCAAATGTTTCTGTTAGTCTCTAAAACATTTTATGAACTTGAGATCAAGCCAGTTAAAATAAAATGTACTTCAAAATGTTCCGAAAAAAACTTTTTCCTAATTTCTGTCAAGTGGAGTTTAGAAATGAGATTCTGAAGCAGCCTCTTATTTGTGTCTGTGTGTGTGTGTGTGTGTGTGTGTGTGTGTGTGTCTTTGATCTCCATCCTATAGGACCGGCTCTAGCTCACAGTATGTGGCCGATCCTCTGCTACACAAGCCACTGAAGATGCTACAGGCCACCAAACTTCTGCATAAATCTGTGCGTGTGTGTATGTGTACACTCATGTGTGTGTGCATTGGTGTGCGCAAATCTGTGCACGCCCTATTATCTCATCTTCTTCAAGTACCCCTTTGAGTTGGGTTCAGTCTCCATGCCACCCGCTCCTTTTGCCATGCATTATGCACTGTTCCACTACATATACTTTATTTATTTATTACTGTGTCTTTCAAGATCAAAATGAATGGCAAATAGGCTCCAGCAAGATAAATATTGTAGCAGAAGTTGGAGTCGGCTGAGGCCGTCAGACGGGGAGGTGTGTCTGAACGTTACAGATCACTCAGATCAAGGTGAGGTATTGTAGCTGCTTGTCAGAGGCTCCACAGGTCATCAAGAGGCAGACAGAGATAGAGAGGTCTTGTGGAAGTCTTATTCTTATGGAAATCTTTCTTGCCATTCAATATGCTCCTTCTCCGCTCTCAGCACTCTAACCCGCTGGTCTCGCTTCAAACCTACGTAGAGCTGGATGCTGCCACCCTCCATTCCTACACACACACACAAGGTTACGTACTACAGCATAGATCTACAGTACCTCCAGGCAAACGCCTGCGGCCCCCAACACCCAAATACTCCCACAAGACCCCCTCTAAAGAGTTCAACAAGTAAGAAGCAAAATGCTAAACTCCCAAATGTAACATCATTACCCTCTCAACGAGTTGATTCAGTGGTTGAATCTGCTGATGAAGATCGGTCTGCTGCAATCGCACGTAGCACTTATAGCGAAGTAGCATTTATGAAAACAGTGACGACAGCGACAATATTGAGAGAAACATCCTCTGCTCATGTCGAGACTTTGATTGGTTAGCGTATTACAACTTAGTCTTGCGGTAGTTTGTGAAATAGTCATGAAATTTATTTCGTGTACATATACACAAATTTCCCTTTTTTTTGTGACGCTCAGAATGATTTTTAGTGCATTTTCCTACGAATGTCCAGCAACACGTGACGCACGTGTCAATTTCCGCTCCAGTCTTTTCAAAATAAAACGACTTAGTGCAGTTTAGGTATAGATCGACTTGTTTAGGCTTAGGCATCATAACTACTTAGTTAGGTTTAGGAATAGATCGACTTGGTTAGGCTTAGGCAACAAAACTACTAAATTAGGTTTAGGAATAGATCGACTTGGTTAGGCTTAGGCAACAAAACTACTAAATTAGGTTTAGGAATAGATCGACTTGGTTAGGCTTACGCCCTGGCCACACAGCACGCTTCAGGCTTGCCTGACAGCAGCGTCACGTCGTGGCCGCGTCATGCCCACCTAGGGTGTTCACACTAGATGCAAGTTACCCACGTCTCGGGAGCGTCTCGGAGCTACCTGTCAGCTGTGTTTTTGCTGTTGCTGACAGCCCTTTCTTTCTACATAGAGTTTGCCTTTTAATGGCCATTTAACTTTTAATATTATTAAAAACAAGCAAATAAATTCATACATAAATATTAATATATAGCCCATAGAAATCCCTCTTCTCTGTCAGTGAAGAGGGATTTATATATATATAAATCCCTCTTCATTGACAGTGAAGAGGGATTTCTATGGGCTATATATATATATATATATATATAAATCCCTCTTCATTGACAGTGAAGAGGGATTTATATATATATAAATCCCTCTTCACTGACAGAGAAGAGGGATTTATATGGGCTATATATTAATACAAAAAAATAAATAAATACATTAGTAGTAAGAGAGAGCCTACAGCAATCCCTCTTCACTTTGACTGGCACAGTTTTAAACAACATTTCCAGGGGGTTTCGGGTTCCTGTTCTACAGCATTCCAGGTTGCGGCTTTTATCGAAAACGACTTAATTTACATCTGGGGCGGGACAGCAATTTACATTATAAATGCTGATGTTCCGACATCTCAGGCAACTTGGAGCTTTTCACCACCTTGTTGCTGAACTGCGCCATGATGGAGAAAAACACCTGAAGTATTTCAGAATGATAAATATAAGTAAAGTGGGGTTTTTTTTTATTATAAAACAAAGCAAAATAAACAGTTTCGTTATTTGTTAACCTTTAGAAAACGAAAATTATTATTAAATATCTTTAAAAAAATTAAATAACACCTCTAAAAGAAAGAACAATAAAGTTACGTGGTGTTTGTTGAGAGAGAGAGAGAGAGAGAGAGAGAGAGAGCGAGAGAGAGAGAGAGAGAGAGAGAGCGGGAGAGAGAGAGCGCATCGAAAAATACTGCCCATCACCTGATGTTCTTATAACCTATTAACCCAGTCTATTATATTTATAGCATATGTAGGGTTTCTGCTATGACTACTACAGTGTTTACAAAATTAAAAGCCTGTACTATATTAACTTGATGGAAACCTGCAAGTACACCACTGCTTTATTTAGAGTATTTCAGAATAAAAGCATTGTGTTAACGAATGCATGATTCTGTGCACTAAAAACGCTAGAGGCCTTTTATTTTGAAATCTAGATAGGAAGTGTAAAATATTGATGGTCAGAGACATATTCTACAGATGTCTAGACATGGAAACTGTAGTAATCTTGCTGGTATGATGTTCATATACTGTCAATAGATCACCTTCACTGTCTGTTGCTGCTGGGAGACGCAGCCGAGAGGTAAGCGGCTAGCGTGTAAAATAGGCGAGCCTTCTATTCTATAAAATAGACACGCGTCTGACGTGCGTCTCATGCGGGCAGTGTGTCCACTCTAACCTGTTAACATGGACACCGAAATAAAAAACAACAAGCTACGTTGCCGTCACGCGAGCATGAAGCGGGCTGTGTGCTCCAGGCTTTAGGCAACAAAACTACTTGTGATTAGGAACATATTGACTTGGTTAGGCTTTGGCATCAAAACTACTTAGTTAGGTTTAGGAAAATATTGTGGTTTGGTTTGAAATAACACTGGAAGAGCTGTAACTTAAGTACGTAAGTTACATGATAAATCAATTTACGTTGACTTGTGGTTTCACATGGAAAACGAACACCAGTTTCCTGGGTGAAAGTCTTGTCCTGTTTTTTGACGCACCTATCCACCCCAGCCTCCTCCCTATGCGGTGTTCACCGCTCTTCATACCTCCCGGTTCACAATTATGTGGATTACATACAAATTGATTACGTGCTGACCATTATGAAAAAAAAAAAATATGTCAATGTACACAAATCAATACATTTAATTTTGTGTTTTTAATTCACGAACTGCTGTGCATCTGAGCTGGATGACAACAATGATGAGACAAACATCCTCTTCTGATGTTGAGACCTCAAGTACGTCAAGAAGAAAGGGGAAGTAACGTAAATGCTTCCTTCCACTGTAAAGGCAGATCATATACTGGGTATGTTTACCGATTTAAGGAAGGTGAGTTCATTATAAAATCTTCACTCAGCACATATTTTTATCCACTTTCTGATTGCTTATGGGTTACATTTGAGAAACCTTGGCAGCACATTGATTTGAGTGATTTAGTAGTCTAAGCTACTCACACAACCACAATATTTAGACGACTTTGATTGGTTAGTAAATTAGAATTCCTAATGAATCCAGTGCAGGAAACTACACCAAATAATCATCAGTTATCCTGTTTCCTCAGCAGCACAAAATGCAGACTTTCTTTTTAATATAGAGGGATAGGAATGTTTATGTTTTAGGGGATTTGAACCCCTTTCCCTGAGCTTTTCAGCCTCTCCTTGGCGTATTATAGCGTTGATATCCCTGCAAAGGGAGTCAGGGCAGGGAGATAGATGTGAGGGAAATCTCAGCAACCCAGAGCTACACTGGATGGGCAGCCACTTGAGCCCACTGACCACAGCACAGCCCGGCTGTATTTATTTACTTTTGTTCATTGCATCGGCACAAATTGTGCAGCGGCCCACATGGGAGACTTCCAGTACTCCAGATGGCCAGTCTGCCCTTGGGTCAGCTCTATGATAACCTTGGGAGTCTGTCTCTGCTTACACATTAAGGCAACAGATGAAGACACAGTTTTAGCAAAATTTAATTGCGGGCACAAAATTCCTATATCCAAAAAAAGTTGTCTTTTATTTTGCTGTTTTCACTAAAAATGAGACAATGACTCAGTGGCATAGCACATAGCACAGTGTGGTTTGCATCACAGCCTGGTGAAAATAGGTTCCAACAACTGGTGGTACACAGGGCTGTACACCAAAACAACAAGAACTGTTTCCATATACCGACTCAAATACAGAGGATTATTTTGTGTAAGTATGCACTGGTCAAAGATTTTCATTTCAGTCTGAACCAAATGTGAAAACTTTGATATTAATGATTGAATGCTCTCGATTTGCCAGTCGCTCTACGCTCCAACCCTCCCCTATGGCCATGAACTCTGAGAAGTGACTAAAATAATGAGATCATAGCCATCACCAAGGCTACAAATAGGTTTCATTAGCATTGTATTAGCAAATTAGTGGCGTTAAAGCAAATTTGTGTTAACATGTTATTATCGTGTTAACTTTGACAGCCCTAGTGTTACGTTATTAAGCTGGTTAGTATCATAAATGTATTTGTGATATGTCACAAACAAACGTTATCCGCAACAAGATACATTTCCCTCGAAATGTAATTCACAATACAGTTTCCATGGATGGGAACGCCATTTTTAAGAGACAGGGCTGGATGAGGAAGCCTGCTGCATCCCTTTACAGGCCACGTCCAACTGCGAGGACACCTCAAAACAGAATTAGAACATGCTGGAGGGATTACATAATGTATGTGGGCTGGGAACATCTTGGGATCCCCTAGTAGGAGCTGGAGGAAGTGGCTGTTCTGCTGAACCCGGAGGGAGCGGCTGGAAATGTATGGATTGTCTTTGTTTAGCTCTATAAACATATACTGTATGTACCACGTACTTACTTTTTCCATAGCACCACATCGTGAGCGTGAGGCTGAATATCAGCAGGCCTATTCACAGTCACCACACATCCTGCAATCCTGCAGTGTTTGGGAACATGGACGCAATATGTGCCACGAATCCTTTTAAGAGCTCTTAATAAAGAGCACCTGAATGAGATTTCATCCATTACTGATAAGTATGGTCAACTAATACGAGCTACCCGCTATTTCACAGCGGCGCTCTTTTATAATCAGAGCGTGTAGATGGCCCAGAAAAGCAACAAAGATTTATTATATCTCCGATGTAATAAATATTATATCTCTGGTGTAATAAATCATTATGGAAAACAAAGTAGTTCTGCTGCTCTCTAAACACGGCTGCCCTGGGAACAGCCCTCGTTACCACAGCTGCAGAGCTGTTAATTCTGTAGCAGCCTCCTGTGGACTGCAGTGTGTGCTCACATTTAGCTCGGGTCTGAGCATCATTCAGTCATGCACTTTTTTCAGTATTGGTTAGTGTGGAGACCTTAATTAAGTCCGATACATAAAGATCTCTGCTCACCGAATACTGTAAAGGCATTTTGTGCTTGTGTATATCAATTTATTAACCCTAAGAGCACTAGGGTCTAAAGGGGTTTTTAGGGGGAGATAGCGGGTCAGCAGTAGATGTCACATAGAAGTGTTGTACATCATCTGAAAGCTGGGAACCGGAAGATTCATTTGAGAAGCTCAGCACTGTGTGTCAAGTTGTTCTAGTCATACATAAGAAATAAAAATGAATTCATTCATTCATTAAAATAAATTGTGAAAGTGTAGAACATTATGATAGAAGTATATGATGGCCATTCCCATGCTCTATTATGGCTCATAAATTGTTGCAGCAATTTTTGGGTTACCATTTGTTACACTGATTTAGTACTAAATTTAACCATTTTTTACCACTCAAAAATTAATAAAAAAATGATTAATAATCTCTCCAAAATACCACATTAAGACACCAAGACCTTGAGTAACACCATAGAAAAAGACATGCTGTGATTTGGTATTATAACCTTTTGATATTTTGAGATTTCTGCAAGAATTGCATTTTTCGGCGATTGGATAGCGAGCGCTTCTGTACTAGAAACTGCTCAGGGGCTGAACGGTAACATCTGCAGTTAGGGTTAGGCAACAAAACCACTGAGAAAAAAACATACGTACTATAAGTACAAAAAACATGTGAAAAAGTTGTGAATTTTTAAGCTTAAAAAAGGCGGTTGCTAAGAAGTGTCTAAATGAGACTACTAAATGTTATCATGCCTACTCGTCCGCCTTTACAGCCTCGTTGTTAATACTCGCTCATGTGACCGTGGTGTAGTTAGTTTGTAGCCTAACGTTAGCTTTTTACTTCTGGCGATTGCATTCACACCTCAAAAAGCATAAAAGTGGTGTTCATTTATGGAGATTATCTTGCGGAACAAAACGTGTAAGTATCATAAACGTTTGTTTGCCACAAAGCTTATTTTCTGCAATAATCCAAAAACCAATGGAAAAATCCCACCGGCTTTTTATCAAGGGAACCCAAGGCGATGCTAACTTCCTGGTTGGCCTACAATAATACATCATCCCTGGAGCACTCTATAACTCAACAACTATTTGGGAAATGAACACCAGTCTCCTTTTTGAAAGTCCTGTATTTGTTGGACCCATCCACCCACCATCTTTCTTACTTTTTATTCTACATTGGTAGCTCTGAGCGTAGCATATTTACGCCGATGTGTTTACGTTGCAGTCATTACAGACTATATGGCGTACAAATGATACACCAAAAGCAAGAACGGCGTTGTTATTGCGCCCAAACTGATTTGCAAAGTAATCATTCA
Organism: Sebastes fasciatus; assembly: GCF_043250625.1. NCBI lineage: Eukaryota > Metazoa > Chordata > Actinopteri > Perciformes > Sebastidae > Sebastes > Sebastes fasciatus. The sequence continues at coordinate 19,954,795 of NC_133815.1, forward strand.
TACACCATTTAGTGCGATTGGGCTGTCTGACTAGAATGCGTCTCAAACCACCTCCTTATAATTATTTGAATAGGATTTCAATAAATTTTTCCTTTTGGGATTTTTTTTTACACTTGTGATCTGATTTGCCCAAGATGAAGTGCACTCGCTCGGCTTTAGATACTGTTCATAGAAAAAATTGCAGCATATAAAGAGACTAAACATATTGAGAGAACTTGAATAAATAAATAATAATTCCATAGCACAAAGAGTCCCTTCAGCAGCTTAAATATGTAACCAAGATGTCAGTTCAGACGGCTTGCTGGTGATTTATCAGAAACTTTTCATTCATTTGCTGTAGAGCAGGTCTCACGCCGCTTTTCAAATGCGACGGGAAATAATCTCAGAGTTACCTGCTGTCACATTTACGATTTCTCTTTGTATCCCGAGACGTTTCCTTTGAATGCTCACTGAAAGCGTCTATACCCCGAGTGTCAAAATCCCCCAGTAGGCTGGTTCTCTGAATGTCATGACACAATTTAGAGACTGTGAAAAAGAAGAAGCGGCAACCTTACAAGAATGAATCAAGGAGAATAGTCGAATAAGGTTTTTTTGCGCGAGGTTGTGAGCTCCTCTTGTGCTGTGAACTGATACAACAGCTCAGGCATCTCTGTTGCAGCGATATAATGGCTAACCTTCCATCAGCAGGGATTAATGAGGCTGCTTTGTTTCCTCGCTGTGCAGCATGCCCTCTCAAACCCTGCTGCGATCACACAAAGCTTCCCAAACAACACGGCTGACAGAGGAACATGCAATCCATGGAACAACTCTACTGCATATAACGCATGACACGAAGTGACTCACAAACTCACGCGGGCAGCAGAAAATGCATCAGAGCCTCCTTCCTTTTTTTTTGGAAGAATTCTCATTTTATGAGAACAGGAGACATCATCTGCCCTCAGCAGAGCCTCTACTTGACTCCTCATCATCTATATATGAAACCATAGGAAGCCACATTTGATGCAGCGGGGCACGCGGTATCAAATGGAGGAACAGCCTGAAGCAAATTCACACAAATTATGAAATCTGAATAAATTGCAAGAGAAAGAATGATTTTGCACACATTAACCTCAGAGGCACAAATTGATCCTTTCACACTCCTCCAAGCCATTCTTATTCAACCTCAGATCTGTGTTTCTGGCTGGATTTAAGCCTCCACTCTTTATACGTGCCATGGAAAAGGAACAAAACAAAATGTGTTGAATATGGTGGTAATGGTTAATGCCATTAGGATAACTTGTAGTTATAGTATACACAGATTGAAAAGAGGAAAAAACGGTAGCGTTACTGGGCGTAATTCTACTTCAAAAGGGGTTTTTATGTGGCTGTCTGGCAGTTGGTTTGAAGAATGGCTCAGGATGCAGAAGTCGGTGGTTTTATTTACCAAAAATCGGAATGAACAGAGGAGAAATTGACACATGCGTCACATATTATTGGACATTCATAGGAAAAAAGCACAAAAAATACGTAGTTGAAAGTCGTGCTGAGCATCACGAAAAAAATGGGAAATTCGTGTCTATGTACACAAACCAGGTAGATTAAATTTCGTGTCTATTTCACATGCAGTGAGAATAATGGCAGTTATTATTAGGACAAGTATATAGCGCATTCGGAATATCCATCTCAATTGGGGTTTTTAGAGCAGTTTGCGTCACACAGCCTGTTTATGGTCAGCTATGTGCTTTGTACACAAACCAACTAGCCGACAGTTTGCAGAGATGCACGCCCAAAAGAAAAGCCCACATTTCTGGTCGGAAGGACAAACCAAGTCACATTAGAATGAATTGAACACCCAGGTGCAGCAATGAATACATTACGGTATAATCAACCTTGGGTTTCCTCCAAAGAGCACTCTGGTTGATCTCTTTATCATTAACGATGATGTGCTTGTCAAATTACTGCACAACCAGGTCAACCTGTGACCCCTTCACCACTAGTGAGTGTTTTCCCATTTTAACTGTAACCCAGATATTGTCTGTTCTTCACTAAAAATAGAGGCGGCTTCAGTCTAAATAATTACCTACAATATCAGGCCTTATGTTACCTGAAATAAAATGTAGAAAAAAACGACTCTCCAACAGCTGACTCATTACTTCCACAATAATGGTATTTCTATTTTAATATTCCAATCTACCTTTAAAATATAAGCCTTGTTTTAAATGTGCAGAAAGTTGAGAAAACATCAGCTGAAATCTTGCTGGGACACACATGATCTATTATAAATTAATGTAAATTAATTAATTTTAACATTGAGGTGAATAGGTGTCACATGCACATTTAAAGAGGTTACTTCCCCAAACAAAAGACACAAAAGAGGATGCAAGAGTGGATCATGCCTACATGTGTGTTGAATCAGCAGGGGTAACAGCAATACAGAATGCCTGAGAGCCTTACTGCATTATACGCCATTATATTAAGAATTGTCACCTGATGCCTGAATTTAGTGTTTTCCTTCAAGACATTTCCATCATAACTTGATACATAAAAAATAACCTGAATGCAGGAACACAACATCGCTGATTGGGCAGCGCCCGTTGGCATCAGAAACCAACGAACGGAGGTACCCTTTATGGTACATGTCCACAGGGGCGTTTTTTAACACGAGGGATCGCCTCGCTTCCCAGGATTGGACGCTTGATGGGCTGCCACCAGACACAAGGCACCAGGCACCTGATTGGATGAACGCTTTCCCTGGTGGGCTGTCTGCTCCCAACTTTCAAACCTGAACCAACATGGCAGCTCGTTTGGAAACTTTCTACACCTATATCAAGAAAATAGTCATCATCAAAATGTGATTCTGAAAACATTTCATGCGAGAAATAAGTCATGCAGTTGCTGAATCTGTCTTTATTTTGGATCGACAACAGTAGTTTAAATGTTTCTAGGGAGTTTCCAGAGGCAGCGTGTCACGTCGGACGCCTGCGATTTGCATAAATTAGCCTAAACCTCAACTCATCTCCATCTCATCTTCAACTGCTTATTCAAGGTCGGGTCGTGGGGGCAACAACTCCAGCAAGGGACCCCAAACTTCCCTTTCCCGGGCCACTTTAACCTAGATATCAACTTTATGCAATGAGGAGCGGGTGACGTGACGGTCCGTCTCACGAATTGCGCCGCCACGGCTACGAGAATGCATTGCGCGGCTGCTTACATAGACAATAACTGGGAAGCGTGGAAAGGACGGAGGCTGTGGACACGTACCATAAGGGACAGTATGTGATGAACCGGGCTTTCAACTAACTCCAATGTAAACCCAACTAGCGTGTAAGTCCGATAAGGGCTTGGATGGGTCCAGGAGACCAGTGTTCGTGTCCCATTTGAAACTAAAAGTAACTTTACTTATTTTGTCATGCACATCATTAGTCACGCAATTCGAGTCAGCTGCCTAAAACTAACTTCCTGTGAAAGTTTATTTTAGAAGGACACTATGCATGTAACGAGTAGTGATGGCGAGATAAAGCTTCATAAAAGCTCTGAAGCTCTCCAGCAAATTGGTTCGCAAAAGGGGTTCATTTCACGAGGCTTCATCTGGGATTCATGTGCACATGAAATCACCTACTGGTCAAACATTGTAAAACAGGCAGATATATTGCAGAAATGTGGCAGTGGTTTAACTGGGCAGAGGGAGGTGAATGTGTAACTATAGGAAAATGATAGATGGGAGACATTTATTTTTTTTTATTCAGGAATAATAAGTTCTCAACTGTATTCAGCTTTGGGCGTCTTCGATGACGTCATTGGTCTACAACAATACAAGCCTCGATACGCGCTTCATAGAAAGCTTTCTGGATTACTCGACACACGCTCCGAAGCCTTGGTACATCATGTAACATCACTAGTAACGAGCGTATTTTGACACTTCGTCCCTGGTCCGTCCAAAAGTAACCCCCAGACCGCTTAATTAATGTGCCCCCCAATGTTGAAGCGAAACCCACGTCCTTGCATTCCACTAATGTAAGACTAAATGCATAGCAAATTCTGCTGAGCGCGATTGATGGTTGACTCTAATCCATAATGTCATCCGCCAATGTTTGGATGGGACGATCCATTAGGGGCTCTCCTTTCAGTTGATTAAGTCCCTGTGCCTTCATGATCTGTCTGGACTCAGCTGCCTATACTGTAGGTTTAGAGAACATTGAATTCCTCTCTTGACTCTCCATCACCAAAGTATCCCAGGAATCTCTGCTCTCATGAGTGCAACAAATGCCACAACGCCAGAAATGCCATAATTTCCTGAACCGCTGAATTTTTTTTACACCCCCCTGTGGTTATAATGCACAAGACGGCGTGGTTTAGCAGAATGATGGCTGCAATTATTTTGGTGTGGTAAAATTTGAACAGTGGGAAAAGAAATAAGTGTTCTTTTCCCAATAAATAAATAACTAAAAGGTTGCAGACTGGCATTTGTTGAATTTAACGCTCCCCAAAGCCATTAACATAGCTCACAGCAACAAAGTCACTTTGGCTGCTCTGAATAGAGAGAGCTGTGATACGGTGAACTTTACTGCACATTTTCTATTAAATATTCTATGGAATACATAACTTCATGTATCTTATTTGATACTAACTTATTAAATGTCATGTTGTATCAAATGCAAACCTGACCATGTAGACCTTGAGGAGTTGCTTGTGTGGTTCACTTGTTATTTTAATGAATATCTACTTTGCTGGGAAAAGGTATGTCCATACCAAATTCCAAGACTTTTGACCAATCGGAACAAATGTTATGGCATTTTTCGTTATCATGCTAAATATAGTCTTTGGGCACAAATGGGTTAATTCATCTCAACCAACTCATGCGGGTGCTGTATTTTTCCATTTTCATCATTTTTAAATGATTTTAAATTAGGATGCTTTTGTTTTTACCTTGATGTTGCTGGTTGCCGCAAGAAATAACATGTAAGAAGTGTCATTTAATGTGTTTTTATTTCGGGCGTTAAAGCAGTCGACTTTGTCGACTTGATTTATCATACGCAACTGCATGTCTGAGTGTTTTATGAATATTTGCGAAAAACAAAGAGGACTGCTTCAAAAGAGGACCTTCACAGCAGAGAGCCAAAGAACAGGTGTGTACAATAAACACATAGCACTGTTGACGTATCTACTGCCTGCACAATAGCTGCTATTCATAAACTGCACTGAATGCTCAGGGTTATTATATGCATTTCCATAAAACCACTTTGACATTTCAAGAAGCAGTGATCGAGAAGCACGGTACAGAAAGCAAAGTAGTTGAAGCTAAATGGAAAAAAGGGGCAACAAACAAGTGGAAAAAAAACACATATTCCAAAGCCTCTCAGAAATAATGTATACAGTGATTATTAGTCAACAATGTTGAGTTGTGACCTTTGAGAACATGTTGAGAAAGAACATCTTTACCTGGACTTTAAAAGAGTACTAAACTAACTCCTATAGCACTGTTGGACTTATAATGGACAGTTAAAACAAAAGGAAGAACCAAACTAGATACAACATAACCAGATGATATCTTTTTTTTATTATACACATTCTTTTTCCTTGTCAATCTAGTGCCACATTACCGATGCACAATGCAACTTGATTGGCAACAGTTAACCCAACGATTCTGGTGTTTAATGCTAGTCAGGTCTAGTGTAGCCTTGCCACACCAGCCATGATCTCACAGAAATATGTGAAATCACAGTCCAGTCGCACAGAAGTTTAAGTTTTCATGAAATTTGATGAATTGATTTGTGAACATAGACACAAATTTCAGCACAAAATCAATGCATATGTAATCCACGTAATTGTTAACTGTGAAGTATAGAGAGCGACAAACGCTGTGTAGGGTTGAGGTCGGGGTGGTTCATGTCCCATGTAAAACCAAAAGTTAAAGTTGATTTATTTGTCTTCAGTACCTAAGTAACAGCACTTCTGGAGTTATTTTAACCCAAACCACCATCTTTTCTTAAAGCTAACTAAGTTGTTTTGTTGCCTAAACCTAACCAAGTCAATATTTTCCTAAGCCTAACTAAGTAGTTTGTTGCCTAAGCCTTACCAAGTTGATATTTTCCTAAGCCTAACTGAGTAGTTTTATTTTTGAAAATACTGGAGCAGAAATTGACACGTGTCACCTTTTACAGCACTTTTTTAAGAAAAACGCAAAAAAAAAATCAAATGTAGTCAGATTGTCGCGAAAAAAAGAAGAATTCATGTCTAAGTACATGAATCAAATAGATTACATTTTGTGACTATTTCATAAACTGCCATGAGACTGTGTTGGAAATGGCCACAACTTCACGCGCATTACATGGTGGTGGCGCGTAAACAATGCCAAAGGAAAGTCAATTAGGATCTTTTGTCGAGGTAGAGACACAAATTCCCAGGTTCAACGGAAATAACTTTTAATTAAAGTCTGCATAAGGAGAATGTTGGGGTGGATGGGTGGGTCAACACAGGACTTTCAACCAGGAGACTGGTGTTTGTGTCACAAGTGAAACCAAAACTCAACGTTGACTTATTTTAAAATGACGTTAAGTTAATAACCAACATACTTATTTTAACCCAAACCATGATCTTTTCTTTCCTAAACCTAATCAAGTAGGCTTTGTTGCCTAAACCTAAATTGTTTCCGTGGTGGGGCACGTAATGTTAAACACCGGCTGTCTCGAAAAACATTTGTTGGGATTCAGATATTTCTGAGAGGTCATGTTGCAGAAGCGGTAAGTTAGCCGAGCAGCAGCGTCAGTCCACTGTCTGCACAGGATGCATTCAGTCACCGTATTGAGTGTAGGTCACCCTGCAGAACACCCAATCACTGTGCAAAACGGAAGAAAATAGACTTCACACAGCTCCCTCTGGAGCAAATTACAACTTTTTTTCACATATGCAGTAATAAACAGACTTTGATGATGAATGAAAAGATTGAGCTTTTCAGCGTTGCTTGTCATATTTAGAGAGCAGGGAGTTCCCCTTTAATTTACTAAAGAGCTATTGGGCACAATGAGTCACTACTCTACAATACATCATGAGTCCTTTACAATTTAAAGAGTGGCTACTACCAAAATATATTTTTTCTTATGAGTGGTAGATTTCTATTGATTACTTGTCACAGATAGAATAATAAAACAATACTAGTCATCATCATGTCAACAGTGGAGCACATAATGTGAAATTAAACGAGCAGTGGGAGTTCTCTCTGAGATGTTTGCTTGTACAACGACAGCTGTACTGTGCTGATGTAATCTCATCAGGTAGTATAAAAGCAGCTGTGTGAATGCACGGTCAATAACTTTGCAAGATTGTGATCTCTCATTTTCAAATGTCATACTGTGCATTCTCAGACTTGAGCAAGAGAGCTGATCTATGAGTTATAGCCTTCAGGTTCTATAATTGCAGTTTTCCAGTCATTCATCAGTTTTTAAGTGTTTTTTTTTAATGGATGTTAATTTGCCATTCAGCTATGAACCCTGGCCGGCAGATCTCTGGTTCAAAGCTAAGTTAGCCTTGCTTTACAAACACAAAATGGATAGACACTGTCAGACACAAACAAGACATGTATTTCTCTTCTGTTGCAGTTAACACAAGACATGGGCCTTGTTACAGCCGGCTTTTATCACTCCCGACTTCTGTGGGTTTTTTGAAAGGAAGGTCCAGGATTTCTCTTTAAACCAGCCTGCTCTAGTCTCAACTCCCCAAGGGAGGATCTCTGGAAGGTCTGCATTTTATAGAGGTCTAACCCTCTTCTATACATTGATTTCTATCCACAGGATCAACACCAGCTATTTGAAATATTAAAACAAACCTCTATATGTTGCATCACTTATTGTGTCACCCCTTACTTTAAAGTAGGGCCATTTTCACATCCTAGAGTACTACCCACTTCTGCTACCATAGCCTGTGTCATGCTGTACTGTGTATAAACGTATATTTTATTCATCAGTTGAAATGCATATACTTTTAGTCCCATACTGGGGTCTCCTGGGTGTTATCTACAGGTTCCCTGGACGCTGCATTTATGACTACATGTAAACCCTGACCGAACTCTTTCTTCCTGACTGAACTAATGGCTATAACTCCAACTCCCAGCATCCCCAAGGTGACTGTGGCCTTCCAACTTTGCTGTTCCACCTTGGCTGCTTAGTATATATATGAGCTTCTTCCTTTCATACGCCTCATCTGCTGCCTTCCCATGGTACTGCACTACTGCTGCAACCGCAGGGTGTTTAACCACAAGGTCAGGGCTAGAGGGCTGCAAGGGGATTGAGATCTCCCGGGACACAACAAACAAATGTTGTTGACGCTTGATATATTCACTGTTTTAACTACTTACAAAGGGAAGAAGGTGATAAACATCAGGATGAAATTCCATATATGAAAATACTGTAAAACAAAAAGTTCATCGGTGTTCTTTGAGGACCCAGTCCCCTTAGTTATGTCACAACTAGAAGGTTAAACCTCTGTAGCAGCTTAGCTGTCCAGACAGTGACAGATTAGGAAAGATGATGTACTTCAGAGGACCAATGGTTTCGCTAATCTCTATAGACAGATTCTGCATGTGAATTTGTAGGCAACGGGACAAGATTTTGAGATCTGAAGCGTGATGGTTTCCGATTGTAGTCCGAGTAGTGTTGACCAATCACGTTTGAGCAGTCTTTGGTTGAATGCAAGTAAATGTGTGGAAAGCAATAAAGGCGGAATGCATTGGCCGAAATGCAATCTGGGAACCCACGGGCTATCGTCGGATGACGATTTGTCTTTTCACTGGTTTAAAATCAGCTTGTAAACTGGCTACTCGTGAAACAATCTGGTCGTACACATCGCCTGAACTCCAAAACCAGTCTCACGTCTCAAGTTGCTCATTGGACTGTAAACAATGAGCAGCGCACTGGAAAAAAAAAGAAGGATATCCGCGAGCTACACCGGAACCCATAGACAAGGTAGGTGCAAGTTTAACGTCTGCATTGGCTTCACTTTTCAGAACCCAAGGTTGAAATATAGCCCCTTGCCCCTAGAGGCTTACACGTCATCTGACCATTAGCTGATGGGTTGTGAGATTGTGGTTTCACTAACAACTGCAGTATATTTGAATCAGTCCCATCAATCTAAAAGTAGGCAAAGGATGCAAAGATAGGATACTAATTGTCGGGTGAGTAAGAGAGTAAGTGTCTATCAACACAATGGCTAGCACACATTAAACACAGAACAAGGAAGTGAACAGCAATTTAGGATAAATAACTTAAAACAAACATAAAACAACATTTTGTTGTTTCTGTTCATCTTCAATATACATTAGACTCTTAAAGAACAAAAATCGATCTCAACTATTGTGGAGCGGGGGCATGTGCATGTGCCTCATTTCCGCTCCCACAGTTAGCCATAGATGTGGAAACACCCTTAAACACATGCTTGTGGCCGCCCCACCACTCATTAGACCTGTCAATGAGAAGAAAGGCAAAGAAGAAGTGCAATTTAACTGATTGCGACGCATCGACGAGCTTCTCCAATGGCGCTAGAGCAGCTGTCATTACGCATAGTTGTTATGCTATTTATAGCGGCCATACCACTAATTATTTTTACTGCTGAAGAACATATAACAGCAATTTCAAACTTTCATTCTTACTGTAAAAAGACATTGGTTGGATAAATATTACATTTTTTGTAGACATACTGAGTTCCTGTAACCTCTGGATAATTTAAATAACATTTGTCATTTGTTTGTGTTTTTTTTCATCAAAATCATCTGTTTCCTCTGTCAGCAACATTACTCCAAAGATCTGCAATGTACATTTTAATGAATATATAGTAATAGACTCATTTGTCCTGAGTTTAAATGATTCACATTTGGTGATTCACCATTCTTGTTTTTTACAGAAGAAGAGAGGGGGTATGACACTTTGACAGCTTCATCATTATCACATGTTCCTGTAGTGTAGATACCGTTTTAAATTAGGCATGAAACAATTGGTAGTAGGGCTTCATGGTTATGGCCAAAATTTAAATTATGGCAGATTATTTTGATCAATATTGAAATCACGATTATTCATTGATTTTATGGACAAACTATCTTTTGTTGCAATTTCATCTTTAAAAAAGTGCCGCTCTCACTTCCATGTTGTGCTACATTCCAACCGTCAAAAACTGTAAATGTCAACCTTTTCACATTGCTTTTGTCATATACAGTATAGTGGTATATAAATAGCATTTAAACACACAATTTAAATAATTAGGAAATAAATGACTATTTTTTTTTTTTTTTAAAGATTATTTGTTTTACAGCTTTTTATGCCTTTATTGGATAGTGACGGAGACCGTATTGAAAGGGGGAGAGAAAGTGGATGACATGCAGCACATGGGTTGCGGGTTGGTTTTGAGCCCCAGGCCGCTGCGGACTCAGCCTTGGTATATGGGACGCCTGCTCTAACAGGTGAGCTACAGCGGCGCCCAAATTATTGTATTTTTATTTTAATATTTCCTCGGATTAAAAATAAAATTTGGCATTAGTAATTCTAATGATGTCTTATAAGCTGATTAGAGTTAGTATTAGGAAGATAAAAATGGCATAATTCTCTCTAATATCTATTTTATATTGTTGTGAAAACATCTCTTTCACACAACTGGATTTATGCAAGTTTCTCAACAAAAACTACATTTTACAAGATTGGAACACATCATAATAGCGTTATAATTTAACATTGCCTAATACTATTTTTTACAGTAGAGCTTGAACGCACCATAATGTAACTTAATGGAACCTCCGTGCTGTCGGCAGACGAGCCGGTCGCTGTGATTACTCTGAGCAGCATCATGGGAATGAATATCAATATAGTCTGATTAAGTTAGTTGTTCCAAGGTTGTTTTAAGGTTGTTCCTCCACGACTTATGTTGGATTTGCAGTTGTGACAAATAGCAGCTTTATGTCTTCTTCGCTCACGCTAAAGAACTTCCACACCGACGACATGTTGCGTGTGTGTGACGTTACTGACTGTGCCGCTGTAAAACCATCATGTGGCGGCCGCACACGTATGTGACCGGTAAAGAATTGGATCTCTGAGACTGCTGAAAAACCAGTCTGTTTCGACCGGCTGCTGATTGACGGTTCATCTCTAGTTGTTAGTTTAGCAAGAGCTTGATATATGCAGCAGATTTTCTATGAGCGGAGCTTTTTAAACGTCAATATCGCTGTCAATCACGTTCATTTAATTGGGGGCAGCCAAAATCATGATCGCGATCAATATTTGATTAATTGTGCAGCCCTAATTGGTAGGTATGTTACAGTATATCTGGTTTGATATGTTAAAGTACTGTTAAACTCATAAAAAAAGTCAATTCAGTGGGGATAAGAGGCAGCAGCCCAGCAAAGTTTGCAAAGTATTTTATAGGTCGGAAAAATGTGTGCCCCGCCTTAAAGCACTGCCTTAGAGCAAAGTAGACAAAGGAAAAGTGATAGACGCTCTTATTGGAATGAGTTTTAGAATAAAGCAGCCCCGTGTCCACCTTTCCTGTCAGCATGAGAAGCATTTATACTATTGAAATTTGAAGGGCTGACTCAAAGAGAACTGTTGCTCCGCCGCTGCTATCTAACCACGTTTCAGTTAAAAGCATGGAATCCAGATTGCATGGAGTAATAAGGTGATTAACTAAAAATGACTTCTTGGAATGGGATCTGATATTGAGCAGAGCTTTGTAGTATTAATGGAAGTCCCCAGAGCGGTCTGACATTGACTTGGAACAGATAACAGGTTGGTCACATTTGGAGCTTGAGTTGAGTGCACCTCTCATTACTGTTACCCATCAGAGCAAGAACAGAGAAAGCTACAGGCACACTGGAGACCAGTTCCTCCTGGGAACAGTCATGTGGCCACCATTAAAGCCCATTTAAAATCTATATGTACCTGTATGTTGCAATCAGTTGTGTTAACTGGACTGCTTTGTACAGAGCCATTTTAACTTTTAATAACTAGACAGGATATACATTAGAGATATCTGCATATCTGATATGTCATTTTGACTAGGCAAAACTCTAATTTTAGATATCTGTAATTACATTTTGACCAGTATGATTCAAACTACTTTTGCCATTCATGTGTATGGGGGTTGTCATTATGGATATCCACAATTCAGTTGCGGATATCCGTAACTCACATTGTGGATATCAGCAACTGGATTATGACTAGTCAGAATTTCAGTTCAAGATATGTTTAATTCCCCTCAATTGAAGATATCTACAATGTCTTTTTTAGATATATAAAATTGAATTATGACTAGTCAAAATGACGTAGATATCTCTAACTGGAGTTAGGGATAGTCAAAATGTAATTACGGATATCTTGAATTAGAGTTTTGACTAGGCGAAATGACGTTGCAGATATCTGTAATTACGTCAGAAAGGGGGCAAGATTGGACAGGAGGCGGAAGCTATTCAAACATACCATCACTGCACTGCAGCTGTGTGAATTTACAAAGTGTGTCTGGAGACAATAAATTCCCAATACGCTGTAAATTTCTATCACAACTCTCTAGCGAACAAAGCTCTCGTTGGCCACAGATTCCATGATGATGAGCTCTTTCTGTTTAATGGCATTTTCTAACTATCGGATCCACAGCGGTCCCTAACCACTTGTCTCACAGCCGGCTGCACATAGATATTTGATTAAAATGAAAAGCACAAAACCACTTAGGTTTAGGGAAAAACATCATGGTTGAGCTTAAAATAAGTACATAAACAACTTAACATATGTACGGAAAACACGTCACTAATGTAACTTCAAAATGACTCATCAACACTTTGGGACACGAACACCAGTCTCCTGGTTGAAAGTCCTGTGTTTGTTGGACCCATCCAACTCACCTCCCACCATCTTTTTCACTTTTTATTCTACGTCACTAGCTCTGAGCTTAGTATATCACACAGATTTGCATTTGCATTGCATTCAATACGGACTACATGGCGTGAAATCCCCAAAACAAGGCCTTGTTATTGCATCATGTTAAAAAATTAATTAAAAATTGAATTGATATAATAATTACATCCAATATATATTTTAAAGCCAACAGGAGCCGTATCAATACCACAAGTATCAGTCTTAAAGGTTATTGTATTTCACCACTTCCTCTTCATCACCTCATGTTGATTATGGATCTGGTCTTTTTAATACGTTAACAGTCCGTCTTTGTTGTTTGGTCAGGTGTTATTTCAGGCTTTCATTAGAATGGCAGCATTGACAAAAGCCTCACCGAGCCGGACTGACGTGTCAACCACCGGCAAAGAAAGGCTGCATATGGATGGATCATTCTTAACACGGCGACTGACTGACACAGCGGCTGACAGCTGCCTCTGATGTATGGACACCTCACTACCCCTGTTACTGAAGCTGACACACTTTCCTCAAAGCGTTTTCCTCTATAAAGGGCAAGATTGATCGCCGGCATTCAGATTTTCTCTCCTCACTTGTCTGTGTGTGTGTCTGCAATGGCTTCACATGGTTTCAGTGTGTGCACTGTTGCTGAAGCCCCTTGGTTTTTTATCTCATTAACATTGGGACATATGGATGGTGATGCTGGTCCATCTGTCCGTCCAATATTTTGGCCTAGAGTATTTTGACAGCTTCCATGGTATTTTATAATCAAATAGGTAGGTTAACCATAAGGCCCCGAATGGCAGTTTTTAAATGACAATAAAGGCAACATTTCATCTGCAATTGTCTTTTTCTTCAGTGTTTTAATCTTAGAGTTTACTATTGTTGGATTAACCAGTTAGGAGGCCGAAGGCAAAAAAATGTTGTTGAGCCTCTGAGGACCAAAAACATACTTAGCCTCATACTGTACTATAGTGGTGCGAATTCCAAATCAAATCTGCAATGAATCAAACCAATTAAAAACATACAGACATGAGGTTTTCGGTGCCCCTAGGGTTCCACATCAATGCTACATTTACACTAATGTGTAAACTACAATTTATTTAAAACTATAGATTTGACTCCAGTTTTAACACAACCTAAATGTAGAACTTTTTTCATGTCGTAGCACATGGTCACATCCTTGTACAATATGAACTAAATAAACAACACCAGCATTTTTTTTTTTTGTATTCACACCCTTTTCTCAAAAATGTCACTGGGAAGTAACAGAAATAAGACAAATACAGAGGGACTTTATTCTTTACCTGACATGTTTAAACTGCCATCAGCATTTATACTTTGTTTTATTGAATTTATTTAGTGCTTAATTTAGTCTTTTTAAACATCCCCTTTTTCCAATCCATTACCCAATCCAATTCTTTCTATGGCTTCTTTCTAACAACCTGATTTCTCTACAATTAAAATGAAGGTTTTTGTAATTTGTTCTCATATTTTATGTCTGTACAGCGCTGTGTATGTATGTACGTGTGTGTGTGACGTCTTGTGATGTTTGGAGTGATGCATATTCATTGCAGATTCTGGCAGGCGGGAGAAGAAAAGGAAGATGGAGAGACAGAATTGGGCCAGTGAGTGGCAGAGCAGCTCGCAGCCTCAGTCAGAGTGCTGAATGTCTGAGGAGGGACTGGAGGCCCCTGGGCAAAAACTGACATCACCGGCTCGGCTTGCTCATGTCTGGCAAGACAGGCCCATGTAAATATCACTTCCATGCCCAAACACACATGTTCACAATATGATTGCACTCGCACATGGGTAAAGCTCTTAACTGCTGTGACGTTGTGGGAGAACCATCGAGTTCATCATTAATAGCAAACAAGCACTAGTGTGGAATAGAAAAGAAATATGTCATACTGACTGCAATTGTGTTGGCTACTCAGCACATTTGATTTGAAATGAGACAGTGTTGATTTCCGGTTTCATACCGATACCTATCATTCCTATCGGTTATAGCTACTGCTTGTGGAGATGAGCTGCGGGAATGTGGCAAACTTCCTAAAAATAAGTCAAACGGGACGATCAAGACAAGCAGTCTGATGATCAGCAGGTAGAGTTAATGAATTAATTAAAATAAATTGTGAATGTGTATAAGTGCATAGAACATCATGATATAGGTATATAATGGCAATTTCCATCCTCTCTTATGTCTCATAAGGTGTTGCAGCAATATTTGGGGTTGATACCATTTGTTACACAGATTTGGTGCTATATTTAATTTTTTTTACCACTCGAGAATTGGTATAATTTATCAATAATCCCCCCAAAATACCACATTAATACACCAAGACCTTGAGAAACACCATAGAAAAAGCCATGCTGTGATTGGGTTTCAAAAACTGTTGACATTTGGAGATTTATGCAAGAATTGCATTTTTTGGCGATTGGATGGCTGTTCTGGAAACTGCTCAGAAACCCCCTTATTGTCAATCTAACTGGGAAAGCCATCCATTCTCTGAATGCCCTCGGTCTTTAGTTTTTGGCTGTAAAGTTACATGAGGCTGTGATTATCCTAGAGGTCACCATAGGTAATTTTATACAGTGAGGTAAAGTTTCAAAAAAATGGTTCCAGTACAATAAAATTGCTACTATGGAGATTAACATCATTAAACATGAATACAGTTGAGCTCATTGGATCCACAAGAGTCTCAGCTTTACAGTGATACCCAATGTATGTTATTCCAAGACTGTTTAGAGACCCCAGTATGAAGAAATATTCAATCGCCATACCAGTTTTTCCTCACAAAAATGTTGCATAACTTCGTAGTGTTATTTAGCAATTTATCTTCCCGACAAGCTAGCATGACATGGTTGGTACCAATGGATTCCTTAGGCTTTTAGTTTCATATGATACAGTATCTTCACTCTAACTTCAAAATTCAGCCCGCAACAACCTCTGAAAGACATAATAGTGGCTGTGCCTGCCGTGGGCCATCAGTGTATTAAGGGGTTAAAGGCTTCAAGACTGTTTAACCTTGAATAGGTGCAGAAGTGTTGAAGGTTCTTCAACAGTATAGCTTTCAACGGGAGTAGCAATGTCCCACAAGGGCTTACTCTAAATTATGTCTCAGTGGCTTTTTCTTGCAGAAGTTGCTGAATGCTTGGAATTGTTCAGTTTAAAAATGATCAAATCCCAAAGATACAAAATAAAATGTCAGAACAACATGCATCGCATGTCAGTTTCAAACACATCTCGGTAGTGTTATCAAAATCCACCCATGCTAAAATACCAATAAATAAATAAAAAAAATTGTGTCCCTGCACTTACCTGTTAGTATACCTTGCGCATACATCTTTCCTTTAGCAATAGCACTTAACAAAATGTATATGGCGCGTTGCCTACCCATACTGCACCATTGCTCTTTCTGTCTCTGTGGCTGGCTTGTTCAGTCACACATGGCCACATATCTAATTTCACATTACAAGTAACAGCACAGAAAATTCAATTTGTTTTTGTTTCCCTGCCATTTAGTGCAATTTCCATAAAATGAGAGTGGCTGACATCCAAAATCAATGGCTGTTTCCAAACCCCCAAGACTAATGGGGTAGATAGCAAAAACCGCAAGTTAATTGTTCAGGAATGCCCTTGAAAATTGTGTGTCAGCCTCTCTCTCTCTCTCTCTCTCTCTCTCTCTCTCTCTCTCTCGCTCTCTCTCTCTCTCTCTCTCTCTCTCTCTCTCTCTCTCTCTCTCTCTCCCTCCTTAACCCCCTCTCTTCTATTTACACTGTACTCTTGACTGCTTCTTGAGGAATAATTTCATGCAGGCTTTGTAATGACATGGATTTGGAATTTTAGCAGTCATGCTTAACCAAGCCCAAACTGGGACCCGGGTATTCCAATATTCATAATTCACAGATACTGCATTGCAATTTGTAAAACTTGTCTCCCACAAGGAAGCAATGTGACTGCCAGCCTGCTTATGGACTTCCCATGTGCGTAAACCACAAGAACATTGATGAACTAGTCGCTGGATGTCCCCTTCTTTCTCTGTCAAGGTTGTAACCAAAGGAAAGTACAGATTGCGAAAAGTGTAGTCGTAGAAAGGTATGTCTATAGAAAAGCTGTCAACAGCAGGCACGTGCGGTTTTGCCCTCTTTGGCTGATGTGCGAAAATATACGAAAGAGCCTGCTGATCTCTCGTTCAACATTCAATGTGACATCGTCTGTTGGAATTAATTTTTTTCAGGGGATGTATTGAGGAACTCTGCACTCATAAACATCAACACAAATGAAAAATCAGAGCTGAAAGAGTCCTCAATGTCAGTTAGGTCTATTGTTTGGGAGTGTTGCGATTGTACAGTAGTAAACTGGGTGTGGTGCAACAGACAAAAACTGTGTGCCAATGTCATTGAACTTAATTTAGGTAACAAACAAACACGTGAAACCCTTTTGCAATGGTGTCCCTCAAATGCATCTATTACAGGTCCTTGAGCCCCATCATTGCACACATCAGTAAATCCATTGTGCCTGCCCTGTGTAACAAGCACAATCTGCAGTCATCCAGGGATTACCAAGAACCCTGTGTCATTGTTGTAGTCAAGACCACCTAAACCAAGACCAAGTCATGAACAAGACCAGACTGTATCAAGAGCGAGACAAAACCAAGACTTTGAGGGGTTGAGATCAAGTCGAGACAAAGAACAAGGCAGGGCAAGACCGAGTCAAGACCAAGACCAAACGAGGGCAACACTGCATGACATACTTCAGATAAAAATGCGTTCTAAATTATATTCTGCTCTACATGATGACATTCTATTCTACTTCATATCTCAGCATTCCATTACGCTCTATATGATGGTATTCTGTTTCGCTCTTTATGACAACATTCTTTTCTGCTCTATATGAAATCATTCTATTCCATTCTTTATGAAATCATTCTATTCCATTCTATATGAAAGCATTCTATTCCGCTCTATATGAAAGCATTCTATTCCTCTCTATATGACAGCCTTGTATTCCATTCTATCTGAAAGCATTCTATTCCGCTATATATGACAGCATTCTATTCCATTCCATATGAAAGCATTCTATTCCATTCTATATGACAGCATTCTATTTCATTCTATATGTAAACATTCTATTCCATTCTATATGAAATCATTCTCTTCCGCTCTATATGACAGCACTCTATTCCATTCTGTATGAAAGCATTCTATTCCACTCTATATGACAGCATTCTATTCCATTCCATATGAAAGCATTCTATTCCATTCTATATGACAGCATTCTATTTCATTCTATATGTAAACATTCTATTCCATTCTATATGAAATCATTCTCTTCCGCTCTATATGAAAGCATTCTATTCCATTCTGTATGAAAGCATTCTATTCCACTCTATATGACAGCATTCTATTCCATTACATATGAAAGCATTATATTCTGCTCTATATGACAGCATTCTATTCCGCTCTATATGAAAACATTCTATTCCATTCTATATGAAAGCATTCTCTTCCGCTCTATATGATAGCATTCTATTCCGTTCTATATGAAAGCATTCTATTCCACTCTATATGACAGCATTCTATTCCATTCCATATGAAAGCATTCTATTCCATTCCATATGACAGCATTCTATTCCATTCCATATGAAAGCATTCTATTCCGCTCTATATGACAGCATTCTATTCCGCTCTATATGAAAGCATTCTATCCACTCTATATGACAGCCTTCTATTCCATTCTATATGAAAACATTCTATTCCATTCTATATG
This sequence comes from Sebastes fasciatus, assembly GCF_043250625.1. Taxonomy (NCBI): domain Eukaryota; kingdom Metazoa; phylum Chordata; class Actinopteri; order Perciformes; family Sebastidae; genus Sebastes; species Sebastes fasciatus. The sequence goes on from NC_133815.1 coordinate 19,973,422, forward strand.
AAAGCATTATATTCTGCTCTATATGACAGCATTCTATTCCGCTCTATATGAAAACATACTATTCCATTCTATATGAAAGCATTCTCTTCTGCTCTATATGATAGCATTCTATTCCATTCTATATGAAAGCATTTTGTTCCGCTCTATATGACAGCATTCAATTCCACTCTACATGACAGCATTCTATTCCACTCTATATGACAGGATTCTATTCCATTCTATATGTAAGCATTCTATTCCGCTCTATATGACAGCATTCTATTCCATTGTATATGAAAGCATTCTATTCCACTCTATATGACAGCATTATATTCCATTGAATCTGAAAGCATTCTAATCCGCTCTTTATGAAAGCATTCTATTCCATTCTATATGAAAGCATTCTCCTACGCTCTATATGACAGCATTCTATTCCATTCTATATGAAAGCATTCTATTCCGCTCTATATGACATAATTCTATTCCATTCTATATGACAGCATTCTATTCCGCTCTATACGAAAGCATTCTATTCCATTCTATATCACAGCATTCTATTCCATTCTATATGACAGCATTCTATTCCATTCCATATGAAAGCATTCTGTTCCATTCCATATGAAAGCATTCTATTCCGCTCTATATGACAGCATTCTATTCCACTCTATATGACAGCCTTCTATTCCATTCTATATGAAAGCATTCTAGTCTGCTCTAATACGACAGCAATCTATTCCATTCTATATGAAAGCATTCTATTCCACTCTATATGACAGCATTATATTCCATTCCATATGAAAGCATTCTATTCCATTCCATATGACAGCATTCTATTCCATTGCATATGAAAGCATTCTATTCCGCTCTATATGACAGCATTCTATTCCGCTCTATATGAAAGCATTCTATCCACTCTATATGACAGCCTTCTATTCCATTCTATATGAAAACATTCTATTCCATTCTATATGAAAGCATTATATTCTGCTCTATATGACAGCATTCTATTCCGCTCTATATGAAAACATTCTATTCCATTCTATATGAAAGCATTCTCTTCTGCTCTATATGATAGCATTCTATTCCATTCTATATGAAAGCATTTTGTTCCGCTCTATATGACAGCATTCAATTCCACTCTATATGACAGCATTCTATTCCATTCTATTTGAAAGCATTATATTCCACTCTATATGACAGCATTCTATTCTACTCAATATGACAGTCTTCTATTCCATTCTATATGAAAGCATTATATTCTGCTCTATATGACAGCATTTTATTCCACTCCATATGAAAGCATTATATTTCGCTCTATATGACAGCATTCTATTCCGCTCCATATGAAAGCATGATATTCCGCTCTATATTAAAACATTCTATTCCACTCTATATGACAGCATTCTGTTCCACTCTACATGACAGCATTCTATTCCACTCTATATGACAGGATTCTATTCCATTCTATATGTAAGCATTCTATTCCGCTCTATATGACAGCATTCTATTCCACTCTATATGACAGCATTCTATTCCATTCTATTTGAAAGCATTATATTCCACTCTATATGACAGCATTCTATTCCGCTCCATATGAAAGCATGATATTCCGCTCTATATTAAAACATTCTATTCCACTCTATATGACAGCATTCTATTCTACTCAATATGACAGTCTTCTATTCCATTCTATATGAAAGCATTATATTCTGCTCTACATGACAGCATTCTATTCCACTCTATATGACAGGATTCTATTCCATTCTATATGTAAGCATTCTATTCCGCTCTATATGACAGCATTCTATTCCATTGTAAATGAAAGCATTCTATTCCACTCTATATGACAGCATTATATTCCATTGAATCTGAAAGCATTCTAATCCGCTCTTTATGAAAGCATTCTATTCCATTCTATATGAAAGCATTCTCCTACGCTCTATATGACAGCATTCTATTCCATTCTATATGAAAGCATTCTATTCCGCTCTATATGACATAATTCTATTCCATTCTATATGACAGCATTCTATTCCGCTCTATACGAAAGCATTCTATTCCATTCTATATCACAGCATTCTATTCCATTCTATATGACAGCATTCTATTCCATTCCATATGAAAGCATTCTGTTCCATTCCATATGAAAGCATTCTATTCCGCTCTATATGACAGCATTCTATTCCACTCTATATGACAGCCTTCTATTCCATTCTATATGAAAGCATTCTAGTCTGCTCTAATACGACAGCAATCTATTCCATTCTATATGAAAGCATTCTATTCCGCTCTATATGACATAATTCTATTCCATTCTATATGACAGCATTCTATTCCGCTCTATACGAAAGCATTCTATTCCATTCTATATCACAGCATTCTATTCCATTCTATATGACAGCATTCTATTCCATTCCATATGAAAGCATTCTGTTCCATTCCATATGAAAGCATTCTATTCCGCTCTATATGACAGCATTCTATTCCACTCTATATGACAGCCTTCTATTCCATTCTATATGAAAGCATTCTAGTCTGCTCTAATACGACAGCAATCTATTCCATTCTATATGAAAGCATTCTATTCCACTCTATATGACAGCATTCTATTCCATTCCATATGAAAGCATTCTATTCCATTCCATATGACAGCATTCTATTCCATTCCATATGAAAGCATTCTATTCCGCTCTATATGACAGCATTCTATTCCGCTCTATATGAAAGCATTCTATCCACTCTATATGACAGCCTTCTATTCCATTCTATATGAAAACATTCTATTCCATTCTATATGAAAGCATTATATTCTGCTCTATATGACAGCATTCTATTCCGCTCTATATGAAAACATTCTATTCCATTCTATATGAAAGCATTCTCTTCTGCTCTATATGATAGCATTCTATTCCATTCTATATGAAAGCATTTTGTTCCGCTCTATATGACAGCATTCAATTCCACTCTATATGACAGCATTCTATTCCATTCTATTTGAAAGCATTATATTCCACTCTATATGACAGCATTCTATTCTACTCAATATGACAGTCTTCTATTTCATTCTATATGAAAGCATTATATTCTGCTCTATATGACAGCATTTTATTCCACTCCATATGAAAGCATTATATTTCGCTCTATATGACAGCATTCTATTCCGCTCCATATGAAAGCATGATATTCCGCTCTATATTAAAACATTCTATTCCACTCTATATGACAGCATTCTGTTCCACTCTACATGACAGCATTCTATTCCACTCTATATGACAGCATTCTATTCCACTCTATATGACAGCCTTCTATTCCATTCTATATGAAAGCATTCTAGTCTGCTCTAATACGACAGCAATCTATTCCATTCTATATGAAAGCATTCTATTCCACTCTATATGACAGCATTCTATTCCACTCTATATGACAGAATTCTGTTCCATTCTATATGAAAGCATTCTATTCCATTCTATATGAAAGCATTCTATTCCGCTCTATATGACAACATTCTATTCAACTCTTTATGACAGCATTCTATTCCAATCTATATGAAAGCATTATATTCTGCTCTATATGACAGCATTCTATTCCGTTCCATCTGAAAGCATTGTAATCCGCTCTTTATGAAAGCATTCTATTCCATTCTATATGAAAGCATTCTCCTCCGCTCTATATGACAGCATTCTATTCCATTCTATATGACAGCATTATATTCCGCTCTATATGACAGCCTTCTATTCCGCTCCATATTAAAACATTATATTCCATTCTATATGAAAGCATTCTATTCCACTCTATATGACAGCATTCTATTCCGCTCTATATTAAAACATTCTATTCCACTCTATATGACAGCATTCTATTCCACTCTATATGACAGCATTCTATTCCACTCTATATGACAGCATTCTATTCCGCTCTATATGACAGCATTCTATTCGACTCTTTATGATAGCATTCTATTCCATTCTATATGAAAGCATTCTCTTCCGCTCTATATGACAGTATTTCAATATTATGTTTTGTGATACTGCATTGATTCTCAAAAACACTATATCAATTTGTAATATAATAGTTTACATGCAAAGATTAGTGGCAGACAGTGGCCCTGATTGCATAAAAAAGTAGTGCTATTGTGTTGGATGTTACAGGGACTGTGATACATGCAAGTGCAGATCTCACTGTTCTGATTGCATTAAAAAAGTAAATTTATTTTTACTCAGATTTTAATCATAGGCCTGTGTTGGTTTGTTCTTAATACTTTGACAGTTTTCCTAAAATTAGATATAATAAAATCACAATATTTCACCTTGCTTAAAGTATCACAATATATTGAATCGTAACCCCTGTATCAAGATACGAATTGTATCGTCAGATTCTTGCCAATACACAGCCCTACTGCATGCACCAGCAAAATCTGCAGATGACCATGGATTATCCCATGCCGTGTATATAAACATGCACAATCTGCAGTCATCCAAGGATTATCAAATTCCCCATATATAAACAAGCACAAGATGCAATTATCTGGGAATTATCCAGTGCCCTGTATATAAAAATGCACAAGCTGCAGTCCTCAATGGACTTTTTCAGTGCCAAGGCAGTTCGCTCTCGCTGACAATGGGTGGATCTCCAGGGATACAGAGCAGTAACTGTGTGAAGTGTGTAAAAAGCTGAGTCTTGATTGAGTTTGAGCATGAAGTGCAGGGGTTCTAATGGTCAATTTAAGTTAAATATACTGTAAATATGCTCACCTCATCTTAATGGACATTTTTCCCCATTCACTTTATTTGTGAGAATATCTCTTATGTCGGAGCTTGTCTGACATAAGGAAATTCTGTTTATTTACAGTGTTCTTTGTTGGCCATGTGCCAATGTTTGAGTGCAATCATTTTTACTTTAAGAATTATAGCCAATGAGCCAATGATTTTTCAAAATAAATGACAAACTGTTTAAAAAATGAACTATTACTTCTCGAGCTCATACTGGATCCATTTAACATGTCCGAGTTCATCTCATGTTTTTGAGACACCACAGGGAATATTGCCGTTTGTTAGTGCATAACACAACTTTTCAGTTACTAATATGTACAAACTGACAACTGCTGTTGGACTGTCTCAAAGTGTCACAGATGCTACGTGACCCCGATGTCCCTACTAACTATGGGAATTGCTAAAATAAGCAGCATTTATGAAGCCTTTTAATGTGAAAAACAATAATAGCTCAATCACGTAAACACCTCTGCTAAAGTGAACTGGGACAATTGTGGAATAACGTTTTCATAATCCTCTCAAAAGATGAATATTAGTCATGTAAACAGTATCATTGCCATCAATTCTGATTTCCTATGCCCTCCTGGTCGGCATGACCTTCAGTAGTTTTGTGAGATTGTAAATCAAACACTGTGGGTGGTTTGCCTTCTTCAATTTAAAAACAGCAGGAGGAAACCAACAGGTTCCTTAGTAGAAAGCATCAGTAAGGCAATAAACCACATGCTCATTATAGCTTCATCTTTCTCATGAAACTGATCAAGGTGGAGAACTGAGTTTGTCTTGGGTGTAACAGAAAGCCATTTGGATGTGGCACATGCAAACAGATCACCTTCAACCATCAATTTATTATTTCACCCTGCTTGGATTCATGTTATCTAGTGGATTGCTCACTCTGGGTTGAGAGGGAGTTGATGCCCCCATTGAAGGAGTGTCTCAGTGTCTTGTTCACTCACAAGATCAACAAGCGGTTTGGTGTGCCATCAACAAAAATGCAGGACTACTGGGCTGAAGGCTCAGCCCTCCATTATACCAGATGACCAAACTATCACCTATGAGCTTCGCGGCGTGACCGAAAGAATGAACAAACGCTGAAAGAAGCCAGTTGAGGTGGTTCAGGAATCCGATAAGTATGCCTCCTGGTTGTTTTCTAGGCACATCCCCCTTTAGTGTCTGTATGAGATGCACCAGGTTTTCAACTAACTACAATGTAAACCCATCCGCATCATTATTAGATATAGGCAGAGTAACTGAAATAGTACAAAGAGCAAGAAAGTCCATTCAGAGCGGGTGGGAGGGGAGGTCGGATGGGTCAAACAAACACAGGACTTTCTCCCAGGAGACCACTGTTTGCGGCACGTGTGAAAGCAAGTCAACGTTGAATTATTTTACCTTAGTTTTATTAAGTAACTTCACTAACACCAGTTACATAACAAATGTAGTTATTTTACGTAACAAACCTACTTATTTTAACCCCAACAATGATCTTTTCCTAAACCTAAAAGCTGGCCCAGACTAAAAGATTTTTCAAATCTACATATTTTGAAAATATGTTGTGTTAAATTTAACAGTTTTGTACAGTATGTGGAGAGCAACGATTTGGCCAAAACAGCACAACTAGATTCTATTCATGAACAACAAGAGTCCTGACTAAAATAACACAAAAATCTTGCAACATCTGTCACGGTCAAACGTTACTTTGTTGTAAACTAACATGGTGGACGAGGAAGAATTAGTGAAGTTAGTTTTTGCACTACTTTGTACTGAAAATTCGATTGGATGAAGTCATGGAGACACATTACATATACACTCCTGTTGTTGCCACAAATCAACAAGTTGGTCGTCCATTTATGAGGTCCATCTAACTACTACTTTATGCTTCGCGTTTTACATTATCATCGGCTCTCCTCGGGGTTCCCCACACACAACAGGATATCCAATTGTAAATACTGATACTGATATTTAATATCTATGATTTGAAATCGGAGTGGCCAGGATGGAGCTGATAGGAGATTTAAAAAACACTCTTAACATACCTCACACCACAGGAATATCCGGAAAGATAAACTTTAGAACGATCAAAAAATCGGGGCGTTGCTGAACATTGTCGGGAGGGGGGATAGGTCCAAAATTGGCTTGATTCTCGTGTAGTGTGTACCCTTCATAACAAAGTACTTTTGTTGCCTAAACCTAACCAAGTAATTTTGTTGCGCAACTCAATCTAAAAACTAACCTTCTTTGGAAGTTCATTTTAAAAAGGGACTATGCTTGTAACGAGCAAAAAGTGACACTTTGTCCCAGACAACTGGTGCTAGAGGGGTAGAGTTGGGAGATGGAAAGTGTTGTCCCCGATATGGAATCCCCAGATGGTTTTGTCCAATAAAAGGTTGTTCAAACAACACGGCCATGGCCTCAACAATGTCAAACTGCTCAAACAGCAGATAGCTGACAAAAATGTCTTATGTTTTGAGCAGCTGGCCTACCTTGCTTAGCCTACTGCCATTGTTACCCAGGTATACGGTCAACAAAGAGTGGACGGACGGATGGATTTATTTTGAAAGAAATAAAAAATACCCACAATCACTGTGAGAATCATGCATGATGGGCAGCTTTCCATTCTGTTGGTGGGGCTCTGATTGCATTTCTATATTGAACCTCCAATTTTAACTGAAAATCATGTATGTTATATCATTCAAATGAGCCAGTGCAATACAATAGCAAGTGTTAATTATGCGGTACCATACCACAATGGATGAAACTGCAAATAAGTGCAAATAAAGGTTGTATAGAGCTGTGAAGCGTCTATTGTCTGTAATCAACTTCTCCTTTGAGTGCTTGCCAGAAGGACACATTGTTAGTGAATTAATTAATGGAAAAGAACATAAATACAGAACCAACTCTTAATTTCCCCAATGCATCCGTTCAGGTGTGTGCACAGACGCGAGCAATCTTGTCAAACATCAACATTTTTGTTGGGAAAAACTCTTCAAAAGTAAGCAACCTTGATATCTGGTCCCCTGACATTACAATACAAGTCTGCAGTGTGAGAGCAGCAGTATTTGGGCATAAACACTGTGAACAGATTGCTGTACACATGCTATTGATTGAACTCTGCAGGGCACCAATAGCTCATTGCCTGCCGAGCCAGACGGAGTTTCCCTGCCTCTCATTCCCTCTCTTATTGTCATCAGCCTGCCTGCTCATCTAGCCCATACGGGAAAACATGCTGAGAATGCAGGAAAATGAACAAGGCCGTGCCATTTCAGAAATCTAAACAGATCATTGCTCTGATGACAGACACACTGAGATTGGACAGAGACAGAAACAGGAGGAAACAGGAGTCAGAATGAAGATAAGCTCCAGTTCTCCTGTCTAAATCCACATAGGCTGATACTGCAAGATCAGATATCTGACCACTCGCTTAGTCATCTCTTCTGCTTATTCCTTATATTTCAGCTAAATGTATAGCTGGGTTGTGTTCTGCTAGATACAAGTGCACATATTTCACAATAAAGGAAAGGTACGAAGTGCTCTTTTCACAAAGATAAAGGATGACCATGACATGACTCCAAATATGGCAAGAGCTTTTACAATGCAACTCAAACCCTTGAGGCCTAAACATCATTTGTAAGTCTCAAGATGGTTGAAGATTTCAGGTGATACCGATGAATGTATTTTGCACAATGAACTCTGTAACAACATTAAGCTGCGATTGATATGATAATATTTGGCATTACATGGTGCTTTTATATGGGACAGCTTGACAAATATGTTGGTGTGCTAAGAAAATGGCTGATTTTTTGTTACTTTATAATAGATAGTTCTTGTTTTTTTCAATAAAAGCAGATATGGCAAACAGCACATTTGTTATAAATTTATTTTTTTTGAATTTGGCCAAAGATTATTCAACGAAATAGCTATAAGCCTAACACAAGTGGCCACAAGGCAATGAAAAACGTGAAAGACTTCAGCACCGGCCACAATTCATAACAACACATCTAAAATATTGCATTTTTGGACAACAAAAGGTAACACTTAATTTTACAGGTCCGTAAATATCATGGTAATTAAGGTGATAATTACCAAGTAACCTATTTTAAATTTCTTTGGAATTACTGCAAAGGGAGATTTTTTTAAGAAATTTCAAATAAGTTATTTGCCACTTATTATCTATGTATCAGCAGACATGGAAATAAAGCATTTCAATTAGCCTCGTATTCTTTTCCTGGAAATGTATTAAATAAATTACCAGCTATTGGTAAATAGCGGAATATAATTATTAAATTATGTTTATGATATAGTCATTTTCGATACATTTTGAGGTAAATATTGGAGTAATTTGGCAGTAATTCCAAAGAAATTTCAAATAGGTTACTTGCTAATTATCACCTTATTACCATGCAATTTGCAGAGCTGTAAAATTAAGTGTTACCCAACAAAACAACAAGAAGTACATGTATCCGATATGCACAATCAACTGTACCGGTACAGATACTGTACGTTGGTTTCTAAAGATGAGCCACGACGAGAAGTGCAATGCATTTAGTCAGTGCCTGTTATCTGTGCACACACTTGTAAAAGGAACTGGCTATCATCACAATCTTAGTGATTCTATTTCTTCTGCAAACAAAAATAACTTGCAGGCCAACAGTATATATGAGTCATGCTGTGCTGTCCGGATCAGTAAACGGTCCATCGCTCACATAACATAGCCTAACATGCGCAAGCACACCCACCAAACTCCAATCCCCAAGTCCACATAACCACCTTGTGATTTTATCTTTGTGAGGACATAACACATTCCCTAGCCCTTTACCCTAACCTGAACCATCACAACTAAATGCCTGACCCCAACCCTTACCCTAACCTAAACCTAATTCTAACCTGAACCTTAAAACCAAGTCTGAACCCTCAAACAGGCCTTTGAAGGTCTGTCTCAAAGTGAGTAGCGGCCAAAATGTCCTCACTATCCAAAAAATGTCCTCACAGTGAAGGTCTAAAAACTCAAATTGGTCCCCACAAAGATAGCTGTACAAGTACACACACACGTCATACAGTATTGCAAAATTGCAACGGTGGTTTGACAGAAATAAATTGTCATTAAATTTGGACAAAACTAAATTTATGTTATTTGGAAACCAAAAAATAGACATACCAGTACAAATGATAATAGATGATGTGACTATTGAAAGAGTATATGTAAATACATTTCTGGGTGTAATACTGGACCACAAAATCTGCTGGAAACCTCAGATAAATTATGTAAGAACAAAGCTGGCAAAGAGCATAGCAGTCTTAGGGAAAACAAGACACACACTGGATCATAAATCACTGCACATTCTGTATTCTTCACTTGTATCACCATATCTGAATTACTGTGTAGAAGTTTGGGGTAACACTTATAAAAGCAACTTACAACCATTATGCATACTACAGAAGAGAGCAATCAGGATAGTAAATAATGTGGGATATAGGGAACACACGAACACACTGTTTTTGAAGTCACATGCATTGAAATTTATGGATTTGGTCAAATTTAAAACCGCAATAATTATGTTTAAAGCAAGACATAATTCACTTCCGGGCAATATTCAAAAAATGTTTTGTGACAGGGAGGGGGGTTATAATTTAAGAGGAACATTTAATTTTAAAAAGCATTGTGTTCGTACAAAAAAGAAGAGTATGTGTATTTCAGTTTGTGGGGTGGATTTGTGGAATGGGTTAGGTGATGGGTTGAAAGGGAGCACAAATATAAATCAATTTAAAAAGCTATACAAGAAAGATATTTTTGGGAGGTATATGGTTGAAGAAGAGTTGTGTTAAAGGTTGGTTATATACTTTTTAACTCCGGATGTATTTGTGGGTTGTAAATAAACTTGGGATGCTGTTCATATATTCAACTTGGGATGTAAATAAATCTGAGATAGTTTTTATATTATATTATATTATCATTCTATGATATATGAGTTAATAGAGGAGAAGTGAGAAAGGGGTAGGGTAATATACGTTTTTCTTCTACCTGCTCCTTTTCGGACACTATAACTCTTGTTTTGTTTGTTATTATTTTGTATCTGTTTTTATTTATTATATGTTCGAAATAAAGTCTTTCATTCATTCATTCATTCAGTACACATAAGCACGCAGGCATGGATCGGATTGGGAAAAGACAGGCTGGTTTTTAACTATTACATATGTCCCATTCAGAGCTCTGAATGGTACAATGCTCAAGACACCGTCCAAGTAGTACAAGTAGTAGTCCCAAGAGTGTTGAGGGAACGTCATATAGTTACCTCAACTGCCTGGACATATTATACACGTGCATGTGGTTTACCTGGACAAAATTTCCAACTTCACAACATCACTCTGCCTCACTAACATGGACTCTGTGTCCTTTTTAGCTCTTTCATATAAGTTCTGAGTAAAACTAACTTTATCTAACTTTAACTTGCAGCCAGCACCAGCACTACAGTACTGTGCCAGTACAGCAAGACTACTGGCTCTCTGCTCAGGGTGCCACATATTTAACTGCAGTGTCAATCATTCATAATGTTCTTTTTTCTCTGCAGTTACTGAACCCTCCTGACAAATGTGCCACAATTGAACTCAAAACTTGCAATAACTTTGGCAGGAAAATTGCAAACCTGGCAACTGTCGGTAACCAATGAAGTGTGACTGTCACCATGACGATGCTACTGGAGGCTTTCCATTTATCCAACAGAATGATCCAAGGTCAAACCCTTACCAGTTTGTGACTTATATAATCACTGTTTTAATATCTGGACTTTTTGTCTTCATACTAATTAAACTAAACTATGAGGCTGACAGCAGGTTATTTAATACACATTGTAATGTTAATAAAGCTATGGCCACACAAAAAACAATTATCAGTAATCATGGAAACTCAGTAATGCATTTTAACCCAGGCTACTAAACTAATCTAGGGTGGTAGTACTGGTCCTGGTCTCAGGATGCAGTCTGGTCTCAAGTTTTCTATTATCTCAGATTTGTCTCGGTCTCAGCCACCCATGGTTCGAAATACAAGTTAGCTGTGGGGAGCTTGGCTCCCCTGAAAGAGACATGAGCTCCCTAGAGAGCCTCTTTTGAGAAATTTAGGGGGGAGCTCTAAAATGTTGTAATATTTGGTGCCACTGTTTTTTCTGTATAAATGTATATTTTCCATGTGTTTCAAATGTGGTGTTTCAATCCTATATTTGTAGGGTGTTGACACAGTTTGATGCATATGTTCTAAGGGTAACCTAGCTGCTTTAGGGAATAGCTCAGTGCATATAGTGTGGGCGTAGCAAGTGTGTGGTCGAGTGAGAGTGAGGGTGGATGCGCTCAGAGCAGACAGGTGTTGGCAATTGGAGCAGAGAAGAAATTAGTTCCTGTGTCTTGCTTCTCAACTGCTGGTATATGTCAAAACGTTCTCAGTCCCAACTCACAGCAAGCCGTATTGTTTCCAATATTTGAATGAAAACTTCTCCAAAAGGCACCAACACCACAAACAAGGTACGGCTAGTGCGATTTTTCCACATTGGTTACATTTTTCAACGCCAGAGATTGCTGCTTGTGTAATTGGAACGATGCAGCCTCTGGTCTTATAGTCTCTTACAGTCTTTGGTCTCCACCAACCCGTTAGCATTTGTCTTTCATTTGCCTTTCCCGCCTTGTTCTTGTAGCAGTGACAGTGAAACAGTCAGTAAGAGTGTCTCGATCTTCTGCATGTGACGTATTTCGCAGCGATATTTCACATGATGCAATTACCAGCGGAATTTAAACCGAATTCTTCAGATTTGAGTGGGCGCGGCTTATACCTAGTTAAAAATACAGAACTTTAGCCCTGATTTTCCGCTCCCCGACAGTTTTTCGAACTCTCCGACAAAGGCCCCGGATCAGAGGTAAATCGGAGTTGACTCTCCGCTCGCACGTCAGCGTTCAAGTGCCATGTGTGAACTGTTCAAAGACGCTCACCGATGCCTCGCTGACACATTCCAGATGTCTATAGCACGCTACATATCAGGACCTGTCATTGTCATGTTGCCAACATGGCGACCTTCTCGCTAGCCTTTCTGTCTGTCATGGTTCAATCTCAGTACTCATCTGCCCACACCTCCAGGAATAGAGACTTATTTTTTTCTGACAGACCATTCTCTCCGTCACCTTTCTCTACACCTCTTCTCTCCCTGTGTTCTTTCTTCCTGTCTCCTTTCACCTTTCTACGTCCCCAAGGTTTTATCTGCTCGTCTGAAAATGTCCTTTAAGGACAGTAGTCTACAGGTCAGCTGCTGCACAAGTCTCATTGTGTGGTCAAAGCTTGATTCATTGCAGTTTTCTAAAAAGAACCCCTTCTTCTTTTTTTTAAGTGACACAAGGGGGCCGATGTTTCTGACAGAGCTCAAGAGGGTCTGATTTTACTCACTGGGTTAACTTCAGAACGTCCTTCGGCATGCTTTACCCTTCACCAAGTCTGACCTACATATCTTGTGTTGTTCATGTTTTCCACAAGACTGTGTTGATAAAAAAAGGCGTTTCTCACTCGACACACAGCCACAGAATAAAAGTGTCTCTATCCCTTTTTTCCTATTTTTAGTTGTAGTTAATTAAGCTACACTTCTCCCTGCATGTGTTTTGATGGAGAGAGAGCTCAGCGTTTTACATCAAAGGTGTTTGTTGTTGCATGGTTATACAGTACAGACCGCCGTTGAAGCACTTGAAATAAAAGTGTTGCTTTGTAAAGGAAAAAAACAACAACAAGGAAACGAATTTACCACATATGAAATTATAGCGCTTGTTGTAGTTTTTTTCTTAGTTGATTTTCTTTATTCAGTCGGAGTCTTTCGGCGTTCAAAGGACAGTATGAGGTTTAGTTGTACAATCTGCATGAACATTTTTCTTTTTTGTCAAAGTCTCAAGGGACTCTTTGAAGAAAGAAATGCCTACACTTGTAATGGATAAAAATCAGGGCTGTCAATCGATTAAAATATTTAAGCGAGATTAATCGCACATTTTTTTTATCTGTTCAAAATGCACAATAAAGGCAGATTTGTCAAGTATTTAATACTCTTATCAACATGGTAATGTGCAAATATGCTTGCTTTATGCAAATGTATGTATATATTTATTATTGGAAATAAATTAGCAACACAAAACAACAAATATTGTCCATAAACCCTCACAGGTACTGCATTTAGCATACAAAATATGCTCAAATCATAACATGGCAAACTGCAGCCCAACAGGCAACAACAGCTGTCAGAGTGTCAGTGTGCTGACTTGACTATGACTTGCCCCAAAACTGCATGTGATTATCATAAAGTGGGCATGTCTGATCTTGATGCACATATGTGATGCATTCTGCCACTGGCATGTGCTATACAGTAGGCCATTTGTTAATTTTCAACACGTCTGCTACTTCAGCACCGAGGACAGCGCCGTGGAATTGTCAATACATGGCACAGTGAGAGACACTTTTGAAACACGCTGCGGCAACGTCTGGTGGAATCACAAGCATTGTCTGGAGTGGCCGCGATCAGCTCTTGTGGTGGAGGCTCAGATAAAGGATCAATGAGTGAGGAATACCAGACCAACATATTCAGCTAAACAACCTCTCTGCCCCTGCACTCTCTCTGCTGCTAGGGGATGGAGATGGGGGATGGCAGGTTAACCGGGGGTATGCATTTTGGTCAGGGTGGATGGCATCCCCCTCAAATTGCATACTGGTGTTGTATATGTATCTAACAGGTGCATGAAGCTGGAATTGCAGTTTGCATATCATTTTAGTGAGTGGTGAAAAGAAGATGAATCAGAGGGGTCAAAGACAATTTTCATAAATGTTACTTTGCTCTAATTTGCCTTTTTTGTGAAATATTTAACAATTCTACCAGTTTGGGTCTCAAACAGGTATTTTAATGAAACTATGTCATATGTTTAGAGGGGAAATGTCTCTATACTGGAACTGATGACAACTCAGACATCTGAAATGTGACAAGGAGCCCACAACTGGACACTGCTTTTTTTTCTGAGGGGTCAGCAAAGTGGATTGGAACCACCTTTTTAAACTGAAAAACATATGATTTTATTTTTATAAACTAATCATATTTTTATATATCACACACATATTTTAATGTCATTAACTAGTAACTATAGCCGAAAAAAAAGTACAATATTTCCCTCTGAGAGGTTGTGGAGTAGATGTATAAATGAATAGGGCTGTCAAAGTTAACGCGATGATAACGCGTAAACGTAAATTTGTTTAACACATTAACGAAACTTATGTAAGTGTTTTAAGACCTAAAAAAGAACAAAGGAAAATGCTATTTAATGCTTACCCTGCATGTTTATTGGCGTTGCCTAGCGTCTGCGTCCGGCAACCCTCCGTCTGGTGACAGTGGAGGACTTGCGAGTTCTCTGCTTATGGCCGACATTGGAGGACTTGCGTCCCTGTCTGCGAGAGGAGCGAGTGGCCTGTCTGCGTGTGCGTGGCATCGTCAAAAAACACTTGTTTTCTGTTCAGGTAATACCTGATTGATGGGCGTAACGGGGGTTACGCCCGGAAGTTTACTTACAGAACAAAAGTAAAATTTTAACGACGTTCCGTGAGTGAAGTAAATACAGGCATATTCATGCAGACAGTATGAGGAAAATAAAAGTTTTTTTTTTTTTTACATTACAGCATTGACTTCATCAGGGGAACTGTGAATATTACTATGTTAATGTTAATTAAAAAATCTAAATACAGCAAAAAATACTAATTATCAAAAAACATTAAGGCAAATGAATAGCATTAATGCTTACTGCATTATGGCTTACCCTTCATGTTCATGAATACTACTATGTGAATGTTAATTAAAAAAATCTAAATACAGTAAAATATACTAGCTAAAAAAAAAAACTAAGGCAAATGAATAGCATTAATGCTTACCCTTCATGTTCATTAATACTACTATGGGAATGCTAATTAAAATCTAATACTATTATGTAAATGTTAATTAAAAAAAACTAATTATTATGTGAATGTTAATTAAAAAAATTGAAATAATGTAAAATATGCTACCTAAAAAAAAAAAGACAAATCAATAGCATTAATGCTAAATGCATTAATGCTACCCTTCGTGTTTGATGGCGTTGCCTAGCGTCTGCGTCGGGCAACCCTCCGTCTGCTGACAGTGGCCGACTTGCTAGTCCTACCGTCTGCGCACAGCAGAGGCCTTGTGAGGTCTCCGCTTGCGGCGGACATTGGAGGACTTGCGTCCCTGTCTGCGAGCGGAGCGAGTGTCCACCCTGCTTGCGCTTAGCATTGTCAAAAAACACTTGGTTTCTGATCTGTGATTGATGGGCGTAACGGGGGTTCTATAAGTAAACTTTTGACGACGTTCCGTGATGTCACTTATGATGTCACAGTTCATGTGACATCATCATTCTTGACATCACAATGGCAACATTCCATCATGTCACTGATGATGTCACAGTTCATGTGACATCATCATTTATGACATCACAATGGCAACATTCCATCAATTTTCCGACGTCTGCGGACAGCGAAGGATTGTCAAAAAACACACAGGCTTTGTCCGAAATTTCATCTATGCACTACATACTCAATAGGTGTACGATAGTACAATAGTAAGTTCAACATACTTTTGCGCGAATAAACAGTAGTATGTATCTTTTCGGTCACACTGAGAAGTAATTTACGTCATTACTTCCCCCTTGCCGGTTGGAGACACATAACCATGGTAACCTGTGCCAACCTCAAATCGACGGTTTGTGAGATGCAAAGTCTGAATTAATTTAAAATATGTATTAAACCGAGCAAAGTGAAATCTTATATTTACAGTTAAATTGAAGCATTATTGATGTTACAGAGCTGTCTGTCGACGTCTATTATGAACTTTGTCTTCACTACCTCATTGCGTTGTGGGATATTTATGCCACCGTAATGTTCAGCGTTGCATACTGTAATATTTTACCGGATATAATGTGCAATTCTCATTATATTGGTTTTATGCTAAGGTTTCGGACTAACTAAAATATCTCACATACTGTTTCAGCGTACTAAATAGCATGTTAGTATGAAACTTTTGATGCAACAACAAACTGATGTCACTGATGAGGTCACAGTTTATGTGACATGATCATTTATGATCTCACAGATGAAACCACTGATGATGTCACAGGAATGTTAGTTTAGTCTGAATGAAGGAGATCATTGACTTTATCAGGGGAACTGTGAATACTACTATGTTAATGTTAATTAAAAAAATCTAAGTACAGTAAAATATACTACCTAAAAAAAAAAAGACAAATCAATAGCATTAATGCTAAATGCATTAATGCTAACCCTTCATGTTTGATGGCGTTGCCTAGCGTCTGCGTCGGGCAACCCTCCGTCTGCTGACAGTGGCCGACTTGCTAGTCCTACCGTCTGCGCACAGCAGAGGCCTTGTGAGGTCTCCGCTTGCGGCGGACATTGGAGAACTTGCGTCCCTGTCTGCAAGCGGAGCGAGTGTCCGCCCTGCTTGCGCTTAGCATTGTCAAAAAACACTTGGTTTCTGATCTGTGATTGATGGGCGTAACGGGGGTTCTATAAGTAAACTTTTGACGACGTTCCGTGATGTCACTTATGATGTCACAGTTCATGTGACATCATCATTCTTGACATCACAATGGCAACATTCCATCATGTCACTGATGATGTCACAGTTCATGTGACATCATCATTTATGACATCACAATGGCAACATTCCATCAATTTTCCGACGTCTGCGGACAGCGAAGGATTGTCAAAAAACACACAGGCTTTGTCCGAAATTTCATCTATGCACTACATACTCAATAGGTGTACGATAGTACAATAGTAAGTTCAACATACTTTTGCGCGAATAAACAGTAGTATGTATCTTTTCGGTCACACTGAGAAGTAATTTACGTCATTACTTCCCCCTTGCCGGTTGGAGACACATAACCATGGTAACCTGTGCCAACCTCAAATCGACGGTTTGTGAGATGCAAAGTCTGAATTAATTTAAAATATGTATTAAACCGAGCAAAGTGAAATCTTATATTTACAGTTAAATTGAAGCATTATTGATGTTACAGAGCTGTCTGTCGACGTCTATTATGAACTTTGTCTTCACTACCTCATTGCGTTGTGGGATATTTATGCCACCGTAATGTTCAGCGTTGCATACTGTAATATTTTACCGGATATAATGTGCAATTCTCATTATATTGGTTTTATGCTAAGGTTTCGGACTTACTAAAATATCTCACATACTGTTTCAGCGTACTAAATAGCATGTTAGTATGGAACTTTTGATGCAACAACAAACTGATGTCACTGATGAGGTCACAGTTTATATGACATAATCATTCATGATCTCACAGATGAAACCACTGATGATGTCACAGGAATGTCAGTTTAGTCTGAATGAAGGAGATCATTGACTTCATCAGGCGAACTGTGAATACTACTATGTTGATGTTAATTAAAAAAATCTAAATACAGTAAAAAATACTACTTAAGAAAAAACACTAAGGCAAAAGAATAGCATTAATGCTTACCCTTCATGTTCATTAATACTACTATGTGAATGCTAATTAAAATCTAATACATTATGTAAATGTTAATAAAAAAAAAAAATTACTATGTGAATGTTAATTAAAAAAATTGAAATAATGTAAAATATGCTACCTAAAAAAAAAAGACAAATCAATAGCATTAATGCTAAATGCATTAATGCTAACCCTTCATGTTTGATGGCGTTGCCTAGCGTCTGCGTCGGGCAACCCTCCGTCTGCTGACAGTGGCCGACTTGCTAGTCCTACCGTCTGCGCACAGCAGAGGCCTTGTGAGGTCTCCGCTTGCGGCGGACATTGGAGGACTTGCGTCCCTGTCTGCGAGCGGAGCGAGTGTCCGCCCTGCTTGCGCTTAGCATTGTCAAAAAACACTTGGTTTCTGATCTGTGATTGATGGGCGTAACGGGGGTTCTATAAGTAAACTTTTGACGACGTTCCGTGATGTCACTTATGATGTCACAGTTCATGTGACATCATCATTTTTGACATCACAATGGCAACATTCCATCATGTCACTGATGATGTCACAGTTCATGTGACATCATCATTTATGACATCACAATGGCAACATTCCATCATGTCACTGATGATGTCACAGGAGAGTTAGTTTAATCTGATTGTCAAGACTTTCTGGCAGTTGTCCTGTCCCATGTGTCTACTACTACTCTGTCAATCTCTGTGAGAAATCATTGACTTCATTGGAGGAGCTATGACTACTACTATGTTGATGTTACTTTAAAAAACGTAAATACATTTAAATTTATTTAACTGTTCTATGCATTAAAGGTCCCATATAATAAAAAGTGAGATGTTCAGGTATTTTTTTATTATAAAGCAGGTTTAAGTGCTATATAAATAATATGAAAGTAGTGAATTGCTCAATCCACAGAGAAATACACACAGCCCGTATTCACAAACTGTGACTTTAAAGGAGCCGTCATGATTACTGTACATTTGTGATGTCACAAATCTACAATATATAGAACATTTAAATGTAAATGAATCCCAGTTTATTTCCAGTTGCAGTGTATGTGAATGACATCAGCTGACAGAAAGTAAACATGGACGTTAACTGTTGCCTAGCAACGTAATTATGTTGCAGTTCCATTGAAATGCACTAAATCGGAGCCTTTCAGTGAGGGGGAATACAGGCATATTCAGGCAGACGGCATGAGGAAAAAAAAAAGTTCTTTTTTTAACATTACAGCATGTAAAAGAATGGGACCTTTAAAAAAAATGAAGGACACTGTCATTCTGATGCTTGGGCTACCTGTTTAATGGCATTGTCTAGCGTCTGCGCCGGACAATTTGGCAATGCCAAAAAGCAATGCCAAACACACAGGCTTTGTTCAAAATTGCATCAATGCAGTACATACTCAATAGGTGTACTATCCTGCAAACACTTTTGTGTGAATAATCAGTAGGATGTATCTTTTCAGATGCACTGAGCAGTGATTTACGTCGTCACTTCCTGAGAGCCCCCTTGGTGTTTGGATACGCATAACCATGGTAACCTGTGCCAACCTCATATGACCAAAACGACGGTTTGTGAGATGCAAAAGAAATTTTAAATATTTATTAAACCGAGCAAAGTTAAATTTTTACTTACAGTTAAATTGAAGTGTTAATGATGTTACAGAGCTGACTGTTGACATCTATTACAAACGTTGTCTTCAGTACCGCATTGCATTATGGGATATTTATGCCATCGTAGTGTTCAGCGTGGCATACTGCAATATTTCCCTGGAATTGGAATGCAATTTGCGTACTATTGGTTTTATACTAAGGTTTCAGAGCTACAAAAATATCTCACATACTGCTTTAGCGTACTAAATAGCATGTTAGTATTGAATCTCGAACGCAACCACAAACTGTGATGTCACTGATGATGTCACAGTACATCTGGCATCATCATTTATGATCTCACAGAAGCATCATTCCATGATGTCACTGATGATGTCACAGGAATGTTAGTTTAGTCTGAATTACAGAAATCATTGACTTCATCTTGACTTCATCAGAGGAACTATGAATATTACTATGGCAATGTTAATTAAAAAAAACTGAATACAGTAAAATGTACAACCTAAAGAAAAACTGAGTTAATGCATAAATGCAAATAAATATGCAGGAGCATTAATGCATTAAGCATTAATGCTCCTGCATGTTTATTTGCGTTGCCTAGCGCCTGTGTCTTCCAACCCTCCTTCTGCGAGTCCTCCGTCTGCGGACAGCGGAGGTCTTGCGAGGTCTTCGCCTGTGGCGGACAGTGGTGGACTTGCGTCCCCGTCTGCGATAGGCCCTTCTGCGTCTGCGTGGCATTGTCAAAAAACACTTGATGGGCTTAACGGGGGTTCTATCATCATTTATGACATCACAATGGCAACATTCCATGGTGTCACTCGATTCATCATGATTAGTGTACATTTGTGATGTCACAAATCTACAATATATAGAACATTTAAATAAAAATGTGTCCCAGTTTATTCCCAGTTGCAGTGTATGTGAATGAAATCAGCAGACAGAAAGTGCACATGGACCCAAGCTATTGCCTAGCAAAGCAATTCCATTGCAGTTCCGTTAAAATGCAGTAAAACAGAGCGTTTCAGATGGAGGGTGAATACAGGCATATTCAGGCAGAAAGGATGAGGAAAATAAAGTTTTTTTGAACATTACGACAGGATTCTATTCTACTACTACATAGGCATCTATTCCACTCTATATGACATTATTCTATTCCACTCTATATTAAATTGTTCTATTCCACTCAATATGACATCTCTATATTCCACTCTATATGACATCACTATATTCCACTCTATATGACATCATTCTATTCTGCTCTATATGACATCATTCTCTTCCGATCTGTATGACAACATTCTATTCCACTTTATATGACAGCAGTCATATAGAGTGGAATAGAATACCACATAAGTGTAACAGAATAATGATAATACATGCCATCATATAGGGTGGAATAGAATGCCGTAATATATAGTGGAATACAACACTATCATATAGAGTAGTAGAATAGAATCCTGTCGTATGGAGTGGAAAACAGAATACCATCATACAGAGCGGAATAGAATGCTGACCTATAGAGTGGAATATATTTATATACATATATACATACGAAGAGGAACCTTCATTTGTTCTCTGTGTGTGTTTTTTTGGAATGTGGATGTTTAATTTCTGGAATCTAGAATTAACATTAGAGATATCCAGAATTGCCTTTTGACTAGTCGTAGTTACATTTAGACTAGTCGGAATGATGTTCCTATTGGCTGTTCATTCAACGGAGGCAGCTACTCACAAACTCCGATCAAATTGTCAAACTAGGCAGCGCTGATCAAATATGAATCAATATTCTGTTACTGCAATGCTTATTTCTCACCTGAAATGTTTTCAGAAACATCTTGTAGGGTACCGTTTAGCTGTTGAATGAGAAATTTTGCTGTAGCTGGTGCTGGGCGGTGCTTGGCGTTTCCTCAACTGATCTCAACATGGCGGTCGGGTCACAAACGTTCTAATTTTTTTTGCAAGAAATAGGCATTACAGTAACAGAATTTTGATTCATATATGATCAGCGCTGCATAGTTTGATCAGAGTTTGCGAGTGATTGACAGCTGCTCAGAGACGGCAAGGCTCCAGATCAGATCTGACTGGTTGTTTTAATCCGGTCTGTGAAATCTTGTAGACGCCATTAGAAGCACCGGACGACACAGAGGAACATGATTTATTTCAGATTACCAGTCTCATGCACTACTGTCAGGATATAGTGACCGTTTCATAAAAATAACTTTTTTTAAATCATATTTCTATTCTACCCACTGCAGCTTTAAAGTGCTCTACACTCTTTCTTGCCTTTAATGAAAACCCACTCAGCCCTGTATACGGTCACACTGCTCACACACGTGTTTATGTTGGCATCACCAACTGTCATAAAAACTAGATTACACGGGGTATATGATCCACTAAAGTTCTCTCTCTCTGCTTCACCTTTCCCCGTTTCACAACAAAACTGATTTCTCTGATCTAATTGTGTCTGGCCTGAATTTTTCTCCACATGACGCCACTCCGGAAAACCCAGAATGCCTACAGCCTTTCTTCAAACACAGCAGCAGTAAACATGGCGTGCTCCACCAATGATGCACCCCCCCCATCTTTGACCTGTAATTGCAGTTGCCCCCTTGGGTGAATCAGTGTAATTTTGAATTTGGCTCACCATTGCATCTCAGAGCTTGTCTCTGTGCATTTAAGTCAGAAGCTCCAAATGAAAGAAATCATGTTTGAATAGCTTGAAAACAGATTATACACTCCTGCATGTTTTAATGCACGGAAATGAAAAGTGACCACTTAATTTGCAGGAGGCCTTTTAATCACCTGAAGACGCTGATGCAACGTGACATGATTAAACTCTGACATCAGAGCCTGTCAAACTCTGATGATGCTGAGAGTGAAGCTTGTGGTGCTGCTGGGCGGTCTTTCACTAATGTCCAAAGGGATCAGTAAAGGATGTCTCGAAGCTTCATTAAACATCAACTGCAATGATGTATTAGTGCCTCTGCTGGAGCCTCATCCTCCTACAGCTTATTCACTGCAGCCCTGTGCGTGTGGAAAAAGGATAAGCCATGGCTGCACTTGTTTTTTCAATGTGACTTTTGTGATCGGATACAACAGATTGGAACTTAGCTGTGTCCCAGCCCATTTGCACGAAAAGGCGTATAAATGCCACGATAATGCGCAAGGTGTTTAGCGTGCAATAGGTAAGCCTTTCTTGATTTCCGCGTTTCTTTTGTATGCCATGTATCCTGTACTGACTGCAATGGTATAGTAAAAGTTAGTAACGTAATATAAATTATATGAAAGACCACTTATAGTGGGCGGTTGGGGAAGTGGATGAGTCCAACAAACACCAGACTTTCACCCAGGAAACTCATGTTCGAGACCGTTGTTGACCGGTGTTTCGTTTTGTAAGTTATGTTAGCGATTTTTGTTAGGTGACTATTGTTTTCCATAGTTGTACATGATTTACTTAGTTAACTTACTTATTTTAAACCCAAACATGGCGTTTTCCCTTATCTACTGACGTTTGCATGATGTAAAAAATTACACGCAAAAACGCTAAAATGCGTACTAATGATAAGCAAATTGTCCGTGTATGTCCTGGTTTTTATACACCTTCCCGTGAGACCGGGTTGTATGTCCACATATGTGTGTTCACCATGGATGTATAAAGATAACTGGATAAAGCGTTGGAGGCGGGTCTCTGTTCATTCCTATGAAATTTGCTCAGTGGCGCATGAAGCAAAAAAAAGCTTGACTTCTGAGTATAAAATTACCCAGATCATCCAGCAAACTTCTGAATCCAAGGGGGCCCATAGAACAAGCACAGTGGCATTTCCTTTAACTCCGTCGCCCAGCACTCACTCTGGCCTCGGTCAGGGTCTCATTCACATGTAAGAATTTTACAACTTTTAGGACCTAATGATTAAAATTAGGGCTCGTAGTGGGTCATACTGGGAAGTTGATTTACCTAAAAAAAAATGTATGTAAGTCTATGAGAAAAAGTCTTTTTGGGCCCAATGGCATCAAATGACGGACACAGAAGTTGTAGTACCACCTTTTTGCCATTACGAAAATGTGCTTCAAGCCCAGCTTACTTCCTGGGAGCTTGTTGTCCAAACCTGACACTTCAGGGCGACCTGCCTGATCAGATAGTGATCAGATACATTTCGTGGTCAAAGCAGCAACTGTAAAACTGTAAAGCACCAAACAAAACTGGCAGAATGGAACTCAAAAGCACGACAAGGAGGCTGACAGTTTAATAGTAAAGTTAAGCGTTTACCTTGTAAGGCAGGAAAAGGTAAGGACCAAGTAATCAGTCCAGCAAACAAATCCAATGAGGTATAGGAAGATCAAAAACTAGTTAGTCAGGCAAGACAAAGAAAATCTGGAAAGCTAGGTGGCAAACACAATCTGGCAAGTGACTGGTGAACTAGGATATATGGGCTGAGGAACTGATTAGGGCCGATTACAAGCTGCAGGTGAGGAGATGGCCAGGGAAACCCAGGTGAAGGGAAAGAGGTGATTGCAAGCAGGAGGGAGTGGCAGGCTCTGAAATGACACGAGAAGTTAATGATAAGACATGAAAACAGAACAGATCAAAGAATAAACACAAACAAAGGTAGGTAAACGCATTTAATGTCCTATAAAATTCTTCACAATAAAAGTCCCCCATTATTTTTGCTGCTTACTCTCCCTCCCTGTAGTATTAGTAGACTTGTTTTATATTACAGAATAGCCGCTAACACAGCTCCGCTAATTCGGTGATAAACACATTTAATTTCCTATAATTTTTTCACAATAAAAGTCCCCCATTACTTTGTTATTCAAAAGCTTTCATTTTAAAGCAGCGAAATCAGGAAATGTTGGGTTTAATCAGCAGTAACTCAACAGGACTCAGACAGTGGGCTACCTCCAGGGGGCGACTCCTCTGGTTACAAAGTCTGATTGTATAAAAGTCTATGAGACAATGAGTCTACTTCTCACTTGATTTATTATCTCAGTAAACATTGTAAACACAAGTTTATGGTCTCAGTCGCTAGTTTCAAGGCTTCTTCAATACAGCGTGATGTTCATTTAGTAAATTATGTTCCCATTTAGAGTCAAATAGACCATAAAGCAGGGCATGCTTTAGGGCGTTGCTACCTTGTGACTGACAGGTCGTTGTATGGTCTGGGAGTCGTTTGTGTTTTTCTCTTAGAACTTGAACCGTTTCACAGTTTGTTTTCAGTTCTTGAAAGTTAATTATAACCTTTTTGGTCACCTGAAAATGTCTTATTCAGTTCTACCCTCTTATGTCACTTCTGGTTGCAAAGAAAACAACATGGCTATGGCCAAATACCAAGATGGCGACGGACAAAATGCCAAACTTGAGGCTTCAAAATGGCAGTCCACAAACCACTGGGTGACGTCAGGGCCTTTAAGGACAAACTAAAGGAACGAATGTCCCTTTCCTTGTCGTTCCATAACTTGCAAGCTTCATAGATCACATACAGACGTAGGCAAAGTTGTTGGTAACGTTCCGTTAAAGAGAGAAAAACCCACAATGGTCACTGAAATAACTTGAAACTGACAAAAGTAATAATAAATAAAAATTCACTGAAAATTATCTAATGAAAATCAGATATTGTTTTTGAATTATGGTTCAGCAGAATCATTTAAAAAAACAAACTAATGAAACTGGCCTAGACAAAAATGATGGTAACATTAACTTAATATTTTGTTGCACAACCTTTTGAGGCAATCACTGCAATCAAGTGATTTCTGTAACTCTCAATGAGACTTCTGCACCTGTTGACAGGTATGTTGGCCCACTCCTCATGAGCAAACTGCTCCAGCTGTCTCAGGTTTGAAGGGTGCCTTCTCCAGACTGCATGTTTCAGCTCCTTCCACAGATGTTCAATAGGATTTAGATCAGGGCTCATAGAAGGCCACTTCAGAACAGTCCAATGTTTTGTTCTTATCCATTCTTGGGTGTTTTTAGCTGTGTTTTGGGTCATTATCCTGTTTGAGGACCCATGACCTGCGACGGAGACCAAGCTTTCTGACACTGGGCAGCACATTTCGCTCCAGAACGCCTTGATAGTCTTGAGATTTCATTGCACCCTGCACAGATTCAAGACACCCTGTGCCAGATGCAACGAAGCAGCCCCATAACATAACCGAGCCTCCTCCATGTTTCACATTAGGTACAGTGTTCTTTTCTTTGGATGCTTCATTTTTGCGTCTGTGAACATAGAGCTGATGTGACTTGCCAAAAAGCTCCAGTTTTGTCTCATCTGTCCAAAGGACATTCTCCCAGAAGCTTTGTGGCTTGTCAATATGCATTTTGGAAAATTCCAGTCTCGCTTTTTTATGATTTGGTGTCCTCCTCGGTTGTCTTCCATTAAGTCCACTTTGGCTCAAACAGTGACGGATGGTGCGATCTGACACTGATGTACCTTGACCTTGGAGTTCACCTCTAATCTCTTTGGAAGTTGTTCTGGGCTCTTTGGTTACCATTCGTATTATCCGTCTCTTCAATATGTCATCAATTTTCCCCTTGCGGCCACGTCCAGGGAGGTTGGCTACAGTCCAGTGGACCTTAAACTTCTGAATAATATGTGCAGCTGTAGTCACAGGAACATCAAGCTGCTTGGAGATGGTCTTATAGCCTTTACCTTTAACATGAAGGTCTATAATGTTCTTTCTGATCTCCTGAGACAACTCTCTCCTTAGCTTTCTGTGGTCCATGTTCAGTGTGGTACACACCATGATGCCAAACAGGACAGTGACTACTTTTCACCCTTTAAATAGGCAGACTGACTGATTACAAGTTTGAAGATACCTGTGATGCTAATTACAGGACACACCTTAGTTTAATATGTCCCTATGGTCACATTATTTTACATCTTTTCTAGGGGTACCATCATTTTTGTCCTGGCCAGTTTCATTAGTTTGTTTTTTAAAATGATTCTGTTGAACCACAATTCAAAAACAATATCTGATTTTCATTAGTTCATTTTCAGTAAATTTTTATTTATTATTACTTTTGTCAGTTTCAAGTTATTTCAGTGACCATTGTGGGTTTTTCTCTCTTTAATGGAACGTTACCAACAACTTTGCCTACGTCTGTAAATACAAATATGAAGCGAAAACTGACACCGACGCAACAGATATAACATTGTTGTGTGTGTGTTGATAAGTGGTGGAGGAAGGGTTCAGATCCAGAGAGTAGCAATACTGTAGTGTAAAAATAGTAATTCTTTGAATCACTGTCATCCTATGTGAGTCTGTATAGAATGTCTGGCAGACACGTCCCCAGACACAAACTGTGTGGTGATCAGCATTAATCATCTCCATGCTGAGAAAGACTGCTAAACGCCTATGATGCACTGCACCTGGTCTGCGCTGCTGAGACACAGACATGCATCTGTAAAACCAAATCTCCTCATCCAAATGTCTGATGCGCACTGCACCACGGGGCTTTTCCGTTTTTTCTTTGACCTTTGTTGTCACCTTTTTTTTGTAAGCTGTGGCACATTGTGCAGGAATTATGTAAATGAGAAGGTACCCTGTAGTGAGGACAAACATAGCTCACGGAAACCTTTGTGTTCCACTGAGTGAGGCACCACATCAAGGCGAATCAGGTCTCCCACCGTGTGTGTGACTTGCAGCGGGGCGGTTTTGGAGGAAATGCTCATGTAAAGAGGCAGTTGTAGTGGTGTGACGTAGCTGTGTACTGGTTGATGTTGTGTTTGGGTTACGTGCCACAGTTGGATGCTTGAAACACAAGTGAGTCTACATCGCAGATGTCGACAGATGTTCATCGTCCTCATCTCTCCTCGCTCGCCTCGTGTACAGTTGGCAGACGTCCTTGGTTGAAGCTGCACTGACAGTGAAGTGCTCTAAGAAGCTGCTGCTGTTTATTTGGTAGAGAAGCAGGGTTAGTATGAATCAGCCTTCAGCAATATTCCATGCAAAATTTGAGTCATTTCAGTGTCAAACGTTCAAAAAGCTTAAAAAGCAGCAATAAAAAACAGCAGCTGTGGTTCAATTTCATCCTAAAATGCTCCTTGTGTGTTTTCAAAGCTTACATTTAAACTAATAAAACTAAGGGCCCTATTTAAACGATCTATAGTGCATGGTATAAAGTGCATGGCGCAGGTGCATTTAGGGCGTGTCCAACTGCACTTTTGCCAGTTAAGCGACGCATAATCTGGCCACAAAGTAAGGCGCAAAGGGGCAGAGGGATTGTATGTAGTCTCTTAATTAGTCGTAGGTGTGTTTTGGGCGTAACAATAATTAAACCAATCAGAGCGTCATCTCCCAATCCCTTTAAAAGCCAGGTGCGCCTGCACCGGGCGCATTGCTATTCAAAGGTGGATTCGACAAATTGGCAAAGCGAGCGGTTTTCTGCTGAGGAAACTGCTCATGCGAAAAGTGACAGTGAGCAAGCAGATGTATGTCGTGCTTGGCCGGTGGACCCTCTGCCTCCGCCGTCTCCCAATCCTCTGTCACATCAACAACTCCATGTGACTGCATATGAGCAAATGCACTGATAAGACTAGTTAATCTTTAATCTCTCAATACACATTGTACACTATATGTAACAATTTACTTGTTTCAATCGCTTTATATTGCCACTGTGTCTACGGATTGTAACGCAACTTAAAAACTGGGACCTTCCTCGACTTTCTTGGTTGCCTATAACAGCCTGTGGACTGATGTCTATGTAAAGGACTCGGGACTGTTTTGCCGGGAAAATACAAAGAATATGACATTTATGCGCTCTCGAGTGCCTTGCCTCTCTTCAGCTCCTCTAAAGCGCCACCAGTGTGCATCTAATATGGCAAAATACCTTCTCGAGTGCTTAAGCTGGTTGGCCAGTTTGCTGTAATTTACAATAGCTATGCAGCATAGATCTGATTGGTTGCTTTACAACATTAGCTGATTAAGTATTTTGCAAGCTGCAAGCTAGTTAGTATCATGGGGCCAATGGTCCAAATAAAATATTTTCTTTTTCTTCGGGATTTATTTAATAGGGCCAAATACAATGTACATAGACAACTTAAAAACAGCTATCTGATGCAAGTATCATAGTGTTTATAGCGGATGCTAATTTGCAAAACCTTTTGTGAAAATAAGAGATTAAAGCAGGAATGGGTACAGGAAAAATAAATAAATACAATACAGCACACATTTAAAAACTTTACATTTAAAAACTAGGCATGAGAACAGGTTTGTTGCTGAATTAAACAAGATTTGGTTGCTCTCTTAAAAGGTGGTGAAGTTTGCAGCAGATTTTAAGTGATCAGGTATAGCGAGGTCCAAGACTTCGCTCCTTTCACAGAAAAAGCTGTCTGAGCAAAAGATGTTCTGCAGAATTGAACTTTACAATTGCCACTTGAAGCTGCTCTGGTGGATCTGCTACAGCTCTGTAGTCTCATGATGTATTTGCAGAAAGGCAGAAGAGCAAGTCGGTTCAAACATTCAACCACAAGCTTTACATAATATAATATAGGAAATATAATATAGGAACATTACAGAACATTTTGTAAGGGATAATGCCCGACCAGCTGTCCATTATAAGGAATTAATGGACGACGTGGAGAAATGTCAGGATGCTGACTGCAGTCCAATTAACAGCCACAGGTATCCTTAATAATAAGGATCTTCTGAAAGTTACATATAGTACTTTTAAGGATCTTGACCTCTCCAATATGGCGGACACAGAGACGCATAGCGGCGACATACAGCAGCAGCCAATGAGGTATCTAGATTTCTATATCTATGGGTCTGGGGGATCTCTGATCTGGCTATACAGGTGCACAAATCCCTTTTGATCCACGTTTCACTGAGCTATGTGGTGCAAAACTGAGAGCGCGGGAGTATTTGTGAGAAAATATTCTACAGGTGTGCAACTCTGATTGCATGAATTAACAGAGGTGCAAATTAGCGATTATTAGAATAGGATTTTTGCAACTTCAATGAAGAATTTGACAAGATGTAACTTGTGTTTGTGGGAGCGAAAAAAAAACCCACAAGTTCTCAACTCCTAAAGCATTTTTCTCTGGGACTTCATATTTACCGATACATGCGTGACTATTTTCTACAACTACAGATTCCACTGAAACAGATGCTCAGCTCCAATAATACCTTCGTACTTCCCCTCCCGTGGTGATGACGTGTCTACATGTGGAAAAAGACGCTCCAACCCACAGAGGGGATGCTTCTTCCTGGAGAGATGACATTTTTAGCCACAGATAACGTGTTTCCACCTGTCAGTGTGACATTTTTGTCCGTTCAGATAATGTTTACACCTGCAGAAAGGAATGACGCTTCTACCTTCACCAGCTGCATTTTTACAGTCAAAGTGAAATACCCCGCTGTGGCATTTGTTGTGATGGTCACGTTAAACCTGAAGTGATAATGTTTCTGTTGACATTTCGAGCCGCAAAGTTGATGTTTCCACCTGCAGGAGTAACATTTCTATCCTCAGAGTTGATGTTTTATGCAGTGATAAAATCTCTTCCAACTGTCACCATACCTATCCTCTGACTTTTCCTCTAGTGCCATCATCAGGTCAAAATTAATTTGTCCAATACAAGCTTAAATAGTGAACCTGGTAAACACACTCTTAGAAATAAGGATCCTAAGTAGAACCATATAGGTGTTTTTGGCTTGTCCCCATAGGAGAACTTGTTATTAAGGTTCCACCTGGAACCCTTTCAGAGGGTTCTACCTAGAACCAAATGTAAAAGGTTATATCTATAACCATCTGTGAAAGGTTACACTCAGAACCCCCTATGAGAGGTTTACTGAAAACCCCTCTATGATGTAATGATTCCACACAGAACGCTCTCAGGAGTTCTATCCAGAAATTTTCCACCTTATATAGGTGCTAACAAGAACCCACCCTGGGGGGTTTATAATGAGAACCTTTTTCATATTCCCTTTTATGTCCCATAAATCTTTCTCCACCCATGGTTGTAGTTTAGTGGGCTAATCATCAGGGCATGGGAACTAAGTCCAGCAGCCTTGGGCATGTTTGGTAATATGTTAGTCATAGCAACTTTAGGATAGGAATTTGGTTCCAGTAATTTGGCTTTTTCATTTTAATGGCGGCTATGGCTCCTATTCCTAAGGAGGTAGAGCAGGTTGTCCACTAATCACAGGGATGGCAGTTTAATCATATTCACATGTCAACGTTTCCACACTGAATGGTCATACCAGCACTTTGCACTGCAGCTCGCTGCCATTGGCGTGTGAGAAGTGTGTTTGAATGGGTGGATAAGATGCAAATTGTAAAGTGCTATATAAATGCAGCCATTCACAGCTATATGAATAGTTGGACAGCTGGCCCGGCTACATCAACAAAGTACAGAGAAACTCAGATTACAACACACACTCTCTGCTCAGGTTGACATTACTCCTCTATATCTTTACACAGACAATAGTTGTTTGATGCTATGAGCACCTTTAACATTTTGTTATTTGTGGTATAACAAGGAAACAAACAGTCATCTTAAAGCTGCAGTTATCAGTTAGCAAATATGATAAAAAGTTATTTTCATTACACTGTCAATATAACTACATGTCACAGATAATCTATGAAAATAATGTTTCTAATTTTTTAGCTAAACAGTACACTAAATTTGACATTTGAGAAATATAAATATGCAATAGGTATAGTAACAGAATCTTGATTCATATTTAATCAGCGCTGCCTAGTTTAACTGTTTGATCAGAGTTTTGCGAGCAGTGATTGACAGCTGACCAGAGACGGCTCGTCTCTGATTGGTTGTTTTCGTTCGGCGTGTGAAATCTTGCAAATGCCGTTAGGAGCACTAGGAGGAGGCAGAAGAACATGTTTTTTTTTTCTCACAGATTATCTGACTCATTACTGCCAGCATAAAGTCACAGTTTTATAAAAAGTAAATTTGTATCGTATTTGCTCAAAGTTACCGACTGCTGCTTAAAGTGTTCTCAGCAAAAGACCAAGAGGGCCAACAGGTTCAGGTCACTTCATACATCTTGGGCCGATCAGATAGCTATCCAATATAAAAAAAAGCCCAGTGTAAAGAATCATTTGCGACGGATTGAAATCCAATTGCTCAAACCACCTTTGGATGTGTAGATTTAAGTGTTTTAAATGTCATCCGGGTTGTATCCGGATACGAGACACTTGGAATGACAAGTGTGAGTCGATACGCCAATGCTGCTGCGCGTGAGCACTTAATACACCTGGGTCTCTGAGTTAATTGATAAAACCCACTCACTAGCAGCCAGCAAGAAAGAAAGAGGGACATCGATAGAATGCCAGCCTCATTCTCAGAAATCTCATGTGGCCCTGTCTACGTATCAGAAGACCTCACATGGTGGCCAATGCTATGAGGTTGAAAAAACTCCCTTTTTTTATATTAAACAATGTTTTGTAAAGTAACTTGTCACTACAGCTGTCAGATAAATGAAGTGCAGTAGAATATAAGTACAGTCCCACTACACTGTGATATTCAAGTACCGGTCCTTCAGACTTGAATTTACCATAGGCCTACTTGAACAAACACGTATACATACATTACACACACTCGTCACTGCATTTCCACCTGACTGACTCTGCTAGATCCAGCCTTAATATTCCATTGCATCCATTAACATTCAAGATAAGCTGTCCAGATACGCATGCATTTCAGCAGCAGGTGTAAATGGGGTTTCGTTGAGTTGTTGAGTGATATTGTCTGGGAAATATTGGAGCTGTTTAACATACACATTGTTGCTTTTGATATCTGCTAGCATATCAGTTCTTTTGGACTTTCTTTGGACTGCAGTAGACATTTGCATGAACTCAAGAGGAAACAGCAAGCATCACCTGACAAAAACGGGTCTATTGTGGGTCTCAGAGGGTTAACAATGTTGCAACGCTGAAACATGCGAGACATGTCAAATACATAAGTGTGTATGTGTGTGTACTGGGAATTATGTTGCAATTGGACAGGGCGCAAATGCCATTTCGTGAAGCGAATCGGATGTTCACGTTCATATCGATCAAATGCATTTTGCTTTATTATGATGTATATGTCCTCGTATCATGATTCTGACACATCTTTGGAAAGTGTGAAAAACCTGAGGACTTTATTGGTTATTACAAATCTCACTAGCAGAGAAAGTCAATTCAAATATTAGGACTATCAGTTTAGACACAGACACACCCACGCACAATACCATCAAGGTTCCAGCGCTGGAAGAAGAACTCATTTCTCACCGGTAAATATGAAATCTTGAATGTGTCACTCCCGTCTCGTCAGCCATCCGGCGTCTAGCATCTGCCGACGTTGTTTACATTATTTGCGTCTGTCCTCCGTGTCACACCAGCCTGAGTGAAATTCGGGAAATCATTTACATAATGTGTCATCTCATCCCAGCCACGAGACATCCCCAATCTGGCAATTTGCATTTTATGAGAGCCACTCCCCTGGCACCAGCAGGCCAACCGACTGGGAGGTTCCCTGACACAGAAGAACGCACGCTACTGTGCAACACGATGGTTCCCCCTAACAACAACAAGCATCAGCTGCACTTTCACTTACTCAACTGGAGCATTTAGCTGAGTAACTAAGACTGTATCAAGACAAGCTTCATTCCTTGAATTACTAAAATACAAGCAAGCTGAAGGAAATATCAGGGCGAGTTGCCCGTACATTTACCTATGACCCGGACATGATCTCTGAACTGAATGGGAGAGAGTACATCACTCATTTTCTGATGAGTTTCAATGTGTTTCAAGCAAATGGAAAGCCACTCTTACTGAAGTGCGTCATCAGGATTACACCTGATCCTACTTACTAGGGATGGGTGATACCAAACTTGAACTGTGATTTTTCAAAATAATAATCGTTTCTAGAAAAAAAAAAAAATAATTACATACCGACCATTGATAACAAATGTATTACAAAAAAATAAATATGAGTAAAATTAAATAAAAAAATGTGTACAACTAAATGTAAACTAAGTGTGGCTCAGAATTGGATGGAAGGTCAGAGCCGGGGATCAAACTGCTGACCGTCCGATTCTTCCAGTCGATGGGCGACCAGATGCTTGATGTAGAAGTGTGCGACTGTGTGCCGCTGTGCGCTGTGTCATGTGACACATGCCAGATCAACATGTTAATGCTGCTTTGGCACAAACATTATACAAAAGTAGTGAAAACGCTTGTAAGTGATGCAGCCACCCACATTTGTATGTATATAATTTTATTATCAATATTTTGTTAATGGAACCAATACCAATCCCATAAATCCCATAAAATTCTGAAAATAGGAATTATTAAATAATATTTTTAAATGTATTAATATGAATCATTTCACAAATTATAGTATAATTTAAATATTTTTTTTCATTTTTTAATATGCAATTTATTTTATAATGATTTATTTATTTTATATTGGACATATTGGGGCTCCATAAATGACAGCCTGTATGGTGAGTTAATCAATGAATGAGTATGTGTGTCTAGAGCTGACCTGCACTGAGAGCTGCCAGTTGAGGTGGTTCAGACACCTGGTAAAGTTTCCCATAAACGTCTCCCTTTGGAGGTGTTCCAGGCGTGACTGGCTGACCTCAGGGCAGTCTCAGGACGCGCTGGAGGGATTTCCTCTCCGAGCTGCTCTGGAAGCACTTTGGAATTGTCCAGGAGGAACACAGAAATGTTGAGGAGAATAATATTTCAGTCTGTTGCTGTCTCTGAACCGAATGGAATGGACGGATGTGCCACGACAAACACTTGGCTTTAGAGTGCACATGTTGACTTGTAAAATGCACTAAGTAGGACTAATGTGCTAGTTTTTTTCCTGACTACACCCACATTGCTCATTTAAAAAAAAGGGGATAATGTGATGGAATATAAAAATGGATGATTCCGTACGGAGGATGTAGTTAAAGTTAACAGCACTCAGCGGGAAATGTATACGTCTCTCCAGGCACCGCTGTGTTTGTCTCTGTCTGACGTTGACAATGTGCACTGCAGTTTAAGCAGAGACCTTGGCGTGCCCAGGGCAGCGCCCCAAAACACAAGACACATAGCTTTGACGAGTCACACGGCTGCCGCCAACCAAGCGTTCAAAACAACGGCAGACGACTCAGATGTGTTCAAAAACAGATCCCATGTCAACGCGGCCGTGCGGCCTCTAAACCAGCTGATTCATACTGTAAAGCTGTCTACTGTTTCATTACGTTTCCTGATGCAGTTGTAATTATGGTTTGTTTATGATGCATGCACATATGGTGACATACCATGCGTTAATAATAAGCATTTCAAGCTGAGTTGCTTCTGCATGACTTCTGCATCTGGTTGCACAGTTGTGTCTTTTAGGAGAGGCTCATTAAAGCTGACATTTTGAATACTTCTTCAGGGATTTATAATACCTACAAACTCAGTGATATGCAATATGTGGTCAGAGGCTGGTGCATGTCTTTGTGCTATTGTACAAAGATCTCACAACGACCTCATCTAAAGGCGTGAGTGTGAGTACCTTTTACATTGGCAACCATGACAACACTCCAAGGCGGGGGAAAAAAGCCTGCCAACAGAGCCTCCCTCTGGCTGCATTACACTGCCTCCCTGAACTCTCTCCAAGAATTCTGTGTCTTCTGAGTGTCTCTGTAGGCTCGACTCAATGAATCTGACAAATGAGGACACGGGTGCTAACTTTCGGACAGTCGAAGGGATTTGTTGTGTTGCATTCAAATTTGCGTATTTAAGTAGTTGTGTAAAGAACGGAAAAATACCTTATGTGAAAAGTTCCAACCCTGCATTGGAAAAATACAATTGTCAGATGCAGTCCATCAAATTCCAATGGCAGAAAAGTGTGGAGAGGGGTATCAAATTATTATCTATTAAATAACTTTTTAAAGATATTTTCACGCATTTTAGCCTTTTCGTGTGTCATTTGTACGCCATGCAAATGTCCGCAGTTAGGTTCAGGCAACAAAACCACTTAGTAAGGGTAAGGGAAAACTTCATGGTTGGGCTTAAAATAAGTATGCCAACTAAGTAAAACACGTAAGGAAACAACATGACACAACTACGGAAAACACGTCACAAATGTCAATAAAAAACGTGACAATCGTCATGTGACAAAGGTCGTCACTAACTTAACTTAAAAAAACAAAATGCAGGTTAACAACGGTCTCGAATGCAGGTCTCCTGGTTAAAAGTCCTGTGTTTGTTGGACCCATCCACCTCCCCACCCGGCCACCATAAGTGGTCTTTCTCGCTTTTTATACTAAGTCATTAACTTTTACCTCAGTAGAGGATACATGGCGTACAAATGACAAGCAGAAATCAAGATAGGAGCACTTATTGCACGCCTTATCGTGGCATTTATACACCTTTTTGTGCGAACAGGCTGGCAGTCCTTATTGCTGTCAAGACCCTCTCTTGTTTCAGAGACTGCAGACAGACGTGTTTCCTTCAAGACACAATGAGGCACCATCTGCTTCATTTCACCCACCAGTGAGGAGCAACAAGGAGGGCATAACTTGTGCCAAGGTGCCTGACCAACCAGTAGGAGTCACTAGAGGGGTGACGAGAACATGATCTCTCACTGGCTTCCCGCCTGCAAATGCTGCCAGTTGTGTTTCTCGCAAGCTGGAGTCAACAGCCCTTGGGTTTAAAACCAGGGGCCTTTCTCA
Source organism: Sebastes fasciatus (assembly GCF_043250625.1). Classification (NCBI taxonomy): domain Eukaryota; kingdom Metazoa; phylum Chordata; class Actinopteri; order Perciformes; family Sebastidae; genus Sebastes; species Sebastes fasciatus. The sequence goes on from NC_133815.1 coordinate 20,009,985, forward strand.
TTTCCCAGTTTTGTGCATCCTCAAATTATTTCCTCGCCTCCTCTCCTCATGTTTTAATCCCACCCACAGGAGATACGAGTGTAGGAGGCGGGGAAGAGACACGAGAGGAGTCGAGGCAACAGGCATTTAACAAAATGAGACATATATGTGATGTATATATATGTGATGAAACACAAGTTATATTAAGGTGAAATGTCATAAGGGATGCAAATAGAACAGTACTACACAAATACATACAACTATGAATAACTAAGACTTATGAATGAAAAAGGAAAATTTTTAACAAGGTTGTAACAACTTCACATTTGTAGAGTCCTGCCATGATCTATGGAGTCAGATCAGTCTCAATATTAACAAAAGCGCACAGAAGGATTCACAAATGTATTTTGTGATTCATACATGAATGACTCTCCCCCCAAAATTGTTTTTCAATGCTCACAAAATAGTTATTGTTAAGTATAAATGTAAAAATTAAAATCCACATATAAAACAAAAGGTTCACAAATATATTTCTGACGCACACAGAAATATTTCTTGTTTTAAATAAATGTAATGTAAATCCACAAATAAGTTCAGTCCTTAAATCTCAAAGTAAAATAAAAGAACTTGGGCTATGGAGATTTTCTCATCTATATCGACGCTATCAGCATGTTTTTTTGGGGAGGTGCGAGTGTGTGCTTGCTATAGAATGATGTTGTTGGAACACAAACAAACAAATGTGTACCTAACTATGAGAGACTGCTTTGCTTACACCTTTTTGGTGGATCAAAAATATGCATCTGGTCTTATGAGTGACTTTAAGTCCAAAAAATTGTACTTTTCAGTCACAGCCATGCAGTCACAGTACCAACAGTGGCCCCTTTAAACATTAGCATTATCAGTGAAGAGAGCTTCTAGCAGTGACTAAACCCCCCTTGTCCCTCCAGATGTGTCCATTCATGACTCCATCTTTTGCCGTTTCCACTCTACTACGCAAAAACAAATAAAGTACACCCACAGTGCCGCAAACAAAGTGATGATTACATTGTGGCTTTGACATTTGAGGCAGCCCCTTGCCAAGTCGGCCCAAAACTCATTGCTCACCCTGTTCATTACCTCCCATAATGACCCTATTCAGAGACAGCGGGGCCCAGCCTCGGCCCAGGGACCCGGCAATAATCCCCTGCATTAATTAGATGACCCCTGGAGACGGCTGCTGCTGCATTGGTGGGCACAATGACAGGCTCTCTGCTTATTGTTTATGGCTGGCTGTAAAGTGTCCAGCAGTGGGAGAGATGGGGGGGGAGATCAGCGAGGGGGGAGGTGGGCGGGGGTGGTCGGCTGGGGGCCAATCAGGCCAGAGTGAACGGCGATGATGCAGAAACATCTTTTCTCTCTGCCGCTGTGTTGATTGTGACGGGCAGTTTTACTCTTTGAATACAATACTTTCTCATATTTTCATGGGAAAAAAATCTCTAATTAGGGCATTACAGTGTGACTAATGCTGGTTCTTACTACATGATTTGATTATTGACTCAGTCTTTGCTGACTCAACACATACTGCGTGCGGCGCTCCATGATCTGCATTAAGTAAACTTGCGGAAATCAATTGATGCACAAATCAATAAGGACTACTTTTTCTTGCCCCATGATAATTCTTGTGTTGAAAATGGCAAGTTACAGTAGTTTTAATTAATATGAAGAGAACTTTTCAGTAGTGTACTTTAACACTTAGAGTTAGAAACCGTTAAAATAGATTACAATAGCAACAGTGTAGAAATGCAGTAGATTACTGTAATTTAACAGGGAGATTAGCTGATAGAACAGTGTTGAGTATGTTTGTTATGCAGCCTAATAGGGCAGGGGTATCCAAGACCCCAAACCAACCCGTTCTCACTTCCAACTCGTCAAATATCGCAGATTGGGCAGCGTCACTCTGCATCGCAAACCGATGCACGGTGGTACCCTTTAGCAACAGTATGTGACAAACTGGGCTTTCAACGTAATCCAATGTAAACCCACCCGCGGCGTTATTCGACAGTGAAACTAAAAGTAACATTGACTTATAACGTGAGTCTTTAGTCACGTGACTCGTTAGTATCATCAGCCCGTGAGTTGCTAGTCACATGAGTGTTTGGTGTAGCCTAAACCGAACTTCCTGTGGAAGCGTAAGTTTAATTCGAAAGGACACTATGCATGCAACAAGCGTTTCTTGACACGCCGTCCTTGACACATCCAAAAGTAACACATGAGGGGTACCCCTTGCATCGGTATCCGATGCCGAGGCATTGACCAAGTGACGGTATTTGACGTGTTGGGAGTGAGAATGTGTTGCCCAAACTCAACATTAGCATGCCCTGGTTGTCTCTGTGCTCTTAACTCATTGCTCCAGCCTGTGCACTGAGTAATCATGTAAGATCAGACATGAAAAAAAAAAATCAAGCCAAGTCCTCTTTATTTCCAGATCTGAATATTGAATGTTTTCGATGGCAATCGCAATCACCAATGGTGCATTTTGATCAGATTAGATTGTTAATGTTAATGTTTGCTTATTGCGTGTCTTCTGGTTTGATCTTGCACAATAGAAGTCATTAATGCAACACTGTTCAGCAGCCATTGTCAGATGCAAAATCTCTGATTTGTTGGCCTATTGCACGGGTCTGCGATCTGTTCTTTAACATATATCAACATTTTCATCTGTATTACCATGGTTACATGGCCAGGCAGGTATATTGTCTGTTACAATGGTTTACTTGATTTTCAAAGCACTGTCTGGAATGTAAGAAACACACATTCCTTAGAATTCACAATCTGCAAGTAAAATATTCAACACTAATGTCAAAATGATGTAATTTGAAGAGCGAATACATGCAAAACATCGATGTTGCCTTTCAAGAAAGATATGAGGGGAATAATATTAATGGATTACAGCTATGGGGCTCCCAGACATAACACTGAACTGATCTGGAAAAAGACACATATTGTATAAATCTGATTATTTCCGTGTCTGGCCCTGAAATTTGGATTCGGAACCATCTCTAATACCCAACACATCCTTGTAGAAAGGAACAGGAGAGCATAGGAAATGGTAATTGGCCTCACTGACCAGCTTTGGTTGAGAAAAGTGCCCGCGGAGAAAAAAAGGATACAGGAGTTGTAAAACATGCATAACCCTTTGTTTTTGTGCACACCCTTAAGCAAAGAACGGCAAAAATATCTGAAGAAAAACTACATGCACTATCGGATTAAATGTGATTACACGGTATGCACATAGAGCTCAATGGTGCCCATTATACAGAGTTAAAATTGTGCTGCTGTGGATGATTTTCTCTTTAAAAAAGCATTTGAGGATGCATGCACAGTAGGGTGGTAGAGAACTCATTGCCAAAATGCCATTATGGTTTATATATGGATCTTTTCATTATTTAGAAACAAAGCAACTTGCAGGAAATCAGTAAAGTTACTGTTAACGGCCCAGTGAACTAGATCTCCCTATGTTTTCATTACTGTACTGTATGAGGAGCCGAAATGCAGAGCTAGTCTTTTACCTATCTGAACTGCTCACATGCGCCACTTGGTGGTTGTTGGTGAGATATGCAGCTAGTGCTGGAATTAGCTAGATAAAATAAAAGTTCCCTTTCTGCCACTGCAGGGCACCTTTACCACCGCGGCAGTGGGTTCTTCTACACGCTTGGAAAGGGAAGGGTGGGGGGTGAGTGTGCTATTAGGTTTTATATAGCAACCCGGTCTCACTACCAACTCGTCAAATACCCCCGATTGGGCAGCGCCCCTCGGCATTGGTAACCGACGTACAGTGGCACCCTATACCAACAGTATGTGATGAACAGGGCTTTCAACTAACTCTAATATAAACCCAACTGCGACGCTATTCAATGGTCAGAGCAAGTGATGTACTTTCAATAGCGTGAGATTCCGTTCAGTGTGGGCGGGAGTATGGGTCAACCAACCCCATCTTTTCAACCAGGACACCGGTGTTAATGCCCCGTATGAAACTAAAGAATAACGTTGACTTATTTGGTCACGTCATTATTTAGTCACGTGAGTCGTTGGCATCGTCAGTCCTGTGAGTCAAATGAGTTGCTAGTCGAACGAGTTGTTCGTCATTGAAGTTAACGTCAACCACAACCATTTCCTAACCCTACCTAAGTAGTTTTGTTGCCTAAACCTAACATCCTGTGAAAACAGAAGTTTATTTCAAAAATACACTATGTATGTAACGAGCGTATATTGATACGCTGTCCCTGACACATCCAAAAGTAATGGATGTGAAAAATGTGTAAAAATAAATGAGTAAATAAATAAATGTGTCTTTAAAAGTAGCAAAAATAATATTAAAAGTAAACGTAGCCATTAATCAATTGTTAAAGTTTGACATAAATTGATATATCTGTTTTACTTTGTTTCTTTATTTATGTATTAATTCCCTTATTTATTTACTCTTCTTTTTAATTTTCCCTTTTATTTATTTATGTATTTATTTTATCAGTTTTCAAATTAATTTATTTGATTTTTTTTTGTTATTTATTTATTTTTGCACTTATTTTTTTCATTAATTTTATATATTTTTTTTAAAATATATTTGTTTATTTATGTGTTTTGTATGTATTCTCCATACAAAAGTAACGCAGGTGGATTACCCCGCGCGTCGATCTCCGATGCCGTGGGGCACTGACCGAGCGACAGTATTTGACGAGCAATGTGTTGCACTTTCTTTTGCCACAGATCATAAGTAACATGACACATGGAATTCCAGTGAGAAACAACATGTAGTGGGGGTAATAAATCAAACCACTCAAAGTTGACTCTTGCGGGTAGTGAGAAATCACCTGTGTGTTCAAGACCTTCACCGAGCGGCACATAAGACCCATCGCACTGCTAATGTTAGCATGCACGAAAGTCTCCCCAATCCCCATCGAAACAGATAGTATATCAGATGTCTTATATTTACTGCAGTGTATACAGGCAAAGCTTCACTCATAAGGAATTGAGTCAATAGAGATTTAATACGTATTATTTGTTAACTGCAGTGGATCATGAAAAGACTGACACGCTGTCTGTTCTAAAATTATAACCTTCATAACTTGATGCATTTTCCATTCCTCTTTCTCACCAGTCAAACTGAAGCATTGATCATAGAGCCTGGTGATTTTTTTTTCTATTAAACAGTCATAAACACACAGTAGCAATGAGAGCTGTCTGACCTTGCAACAAACTGTATTTCTGTACAAACTCTCCACCACCTAATTAAAATGAAGGAATCGGACCAGATCACTATGTGTTAATCGCTAAAGTATGTACTCTAAGCTGAAAGGCAGGTTCCCTTCTTGAGATAATGGACATTTTCCGCTTATTACTTTTGTGATTTGTGAAGATGACATCGCTCAGCAACCCATTTATTGTAGGCAATGACCTCTTTTGTATTAAAAAAATACAGTTACAGCTTTTTTTTTTTTTACGATTTTTGGGATTGATTTTTTTATGCCAGAATTGATATATTTGCTTAGTTTGAGTCTATGTGGAGGTAGAAGGAAGTTACCGCTTTTATTGTTGTAGTCTGAGTAACGTGATGTCATATATGTTCCGTATCCATCAACCAAAACAAACCGCAGTCGGCCGCAGCGAGCCGAAACAAGAAAGCAGAAAAGGGTGGAGAATCCAAGTGTATGCGACCTTCACCCTCCCATTTTAAATTCCAAAGTGGTAAACACTACACATCCAGTAAAGTATGGAAACATTTTAGGTTTCACACATTGACAGGAAAAGCAGAGCTAGACATCACGGCTAGAGCTGCATGCTAACTCTGTCATGGACATCTCCTTGGTCAAATGGGCCGATTCTACAACTGTAGAGCACACATATACTGACATTTATGTTAAATGCATTCAAACGGCCCCGTTGGAGCTGACCATGGATGTATAAAGAGAACGGAGCTGACGGGAGAGCTAGAGACGGACTTGGAGAAGATGCAGGAAGTATACACTTGTGACTACGTCCGGTTTTCAAAATAAGGTGTTAACAAAGGGAACTGTATATACAAAATGCATATATAGATATAAGATTAGTTGTCCCTTATAAATTAAAAAGAAAATACCACTAATTTGTGAGGGAAATATCTCTTTGATTTTTTATTTGCTGGATAAAAATGTAATAATATCTGACAATAACTGATATATTTGACTTCAGGACATCTCTGACTACATACATGCTGAAAATCAAACATTTTTACTGTATTCATTTAGATATTTCCCAAAGTAAAAGTCCCTAGAAGTGTATGATTTTTCCCATGGTCTAGTGTTAAAAAAGTTAACAAAAATCATAATAAATCTTGATATCAAATCACAATACTTGTAGAATCGTCATTCTTAAAAATCTTGATACATATCGAATCAGCACACATAGTATCGTGATGGTATAGAATCGAGGGATATGTGTATCGTCCCAGCCCGATTAAACAAACACAGCAGAACAATAGAGTCTTTCAGACCTCATGATTTGTTTTTTGTCCGGCACCTGAAATTAAGATTTCAAAGTCTCATTTACAACATGCAGATAATCAAGGTTACAGCTAAGGCCACACATGCTTAACTAAACACCGTCCTTGTGTGCACACCTCATGAGATTATGTTTTGTTTTTGCGTTCACATTTAAACCGTACCTGCGTTTTACAAAGAACTCACTCCGTCATGCAACATGACAAGTGCTTCATTTACCTCTCATTAGGCATCATCAGAGGGAAACACACAGATTCACAGAGCTGCTCACGAACACACACACACACACACCTGCTCCTCCAGTGTCCTCATAATTCACTACTTGTGCTATCCATCAGTGCATTATCATGATAGGTGGCAAAGACTCATTGGAGCATTAATATGAAGCTGTGGTCTTGCGAAGCACTCAATGACATTTGGTGGTGCGTCGCGACATAATTGGATGTACTCAGAAATCCCTCTTCACAGGCTAATAAAGCACCGAACAGATTTCTGACATATTTTATGATTTCATTAAGTGGAAAAAAAATGCTTTATGGTTGCACCTCGGCACAGGCTAAAGCCATTAATTGTTCAAGGTTTCACCTTGCAGAAATGAAGTAGTGCAGGGTTTAATGAGCCTGGATCTGCAAATGTTACAGCAGCATAAAATTGGAACGTAATTATTTTGGCCCAATTAAAATATGACGGAATTATTCTGTTGAAATTAGGCGGTGGTATTTGAGAGCCTGGAGAGGTGCACAGCTCTATTCAGATCTAGTTTTATTCAGGGCTGAGGATTATAATATATGGTTGAACTAAAACCAAGGTGCGTGGTTAGACAGCCAGCTCAACCCAAGGCTTTAGTCTCCTTCAGTCCAACAGGCATTTACATAAAACACAGCAAGAATGTCAAATTAAAATGATCTTCTTTTTCTTTTCGTACAAAGCAAAGCACATTGGAAAATACCATTTGCACGCATTTGTCAAGGGAGGATGAAACTTATTTATCCTGCACCTTTCAGAGAGAGAATCCAGTTCAAGGTGCTCACTGTGCACTGAATTAAAGAGGAAAAAAGACAAATTAACATGGTGGAGCTGAAAGGTGGTGGTGGTGGGGGGTGGTTGTTATTAATGATATAACAGGTGTAGGCAGTCTGAGACTGATCAAGGACAGACAGGGCAAAGAACTTACATTGATGGGAAGTGAAAGCTAATTAGTCGTTCTATTGCAACATTAGCGTGCAGCAGCAGAGCTACGCCTCCGCCATTTTGGACTGAGGGCGACTCCTGTATTAGCAAAGGTCGGCAGAAAAAAACGTCCACCTACAAAGTGCCGTACAAAAGTTGGAGTATCCATTATTACAGCCGCATAGAGCTAGCAGGAAGCTGGCAGAACCGGATATGTCATATGAGCGCGCAGGGCGGTGCAGTCCCGTGGGTCTGATGCACGTTCATTATGGCGAAGAAAATAACTCTGGATTCAGCTATTAATTAATTTACTACTTATAGGACATAATGATTTAAATGAGGGATATTTAAAGGAACAATATGTAGCACTGACAGCTAGCAGTCCAAATTCAAAACATTGGAGCCGTGGCCTGTCCGCTCCTCTGGTGTGACTGATAGCAGTTAGCGCAAATTTTCCCAATTTGAGGGTTACTGTACCTTCTAGACATGACCAGCATGTTTCCTTAATCTCTGTTGACATGTCATGGTCATTTTATGATTTAATTCAATATTATTTTAAATGCTGGGCTTAAAATAAGTATGTAAACTAAGTAAAACATGTACGGATACAACTACGGAAAACACGTCAGAAACGTTAACGAAAAACGTGACAATCGTCACTAACGTAACTTACAAAACAAAACACCGTTAAACAACAGTCTATGACCTTTGACCCATTCACCTCCCCACCCGCCATAAGTGGTCTTTCTCACTTTTTTTATACTTTGTCACTAACTGTTACCATATCATTTATACACCGTTGTACATGGTGCACAAAAGGCTAAACGCCTCGCATATTATCGTGGCATTTATACGCCTTTTCGAGCAAACGGGGCTGGATGTGAGGTGTTCCCCGGCAACTCAGTTTGGGAACTCAACTCCTGATCCAGTCATGAAAAGGGGAGGGGCTGGGGATGGCGTAGGTTCATTAAATATTACTCCTTCATGTTTCTTACATCACAGATGCTAAATATTTGGACTGATGGACTGATTACAGAGCAGTTAAGCTGCTACACATTTTGATTCTTACAAAAGTCCTATTTCACCTTTTTTATTTGCCTATAAGAGTTGTTTGATGAAATGACATGTCTGGGTAATGAGTAGCAAAAACTGTATGCCTAAGATGTAAATACATTATCAGTTGAGAAATGGTACAGTACAGGACAAATGTTTTAATCGATGTTTAAAATGTTATACTATCTGCTTTCCAACTGCTGTTCATTCATCACCGCCCAGACTCTACTACCACCAGAGCTGCAGATATGGTTTCCAAGAAAGCAAAGCCAGATCTACAATGATTTTCCAATTATTAGCCAGTTGTATAATAATGCAATCAATATCATTGGAAGTCATTAAAAGACAATTCTCTTTGCCTTTCTTTCCTTGCTGCGGGTAATGCCTGAGGTGGTTTGCTGTAATTGCTGTCTAATTTCAGACTCATTTCCATAGATTCTAACTTGCACAAACCTCAGTCAGATAAAGGATCAATGAGTCAGGCAGACTAACATATTCAACGAAACAACCCCTCTGCCCTGCACTCTCTCTGGCATCCCCCCTCGTGTCATTTACTGACCCTCAGTTTAGACCACAAGCGTCACGTCAGCGTCGTGCTCGCGTGACAACAGCTTTAACGCGCCACTGAAGTGACTGTCTATACCGATTCCATCTTGTCCGCTTATTTCAAGGCGCCAGGTGCAATTTTTCTTTGATATGTGCGAGTGTTCCTGATTTATTTACCCATCAACACTGATGCATATGAATATGTTGTAGCGTGGCTCAATATGGCAGTGACAGGTGTTGGCAATCGCTGAGCAGAGGAGAAATAAGCAGTAAAGTTGTCTAGTAGCAGTAAATGTACAGTGTAGGTTACAGTTAGCTCATGTATAAACACTGCAGCTGCTCAATACCCAAGAAGTTCCTGTGTATTGCTTCCCAGCTGCTGGACAAAAGTGAAGGGAGAGTGTGTGGGATTAGAAACCGGTCTCTGGACTGAGCCAGAGAGCAGCACACACTGCTGATTAAATCACAATTAGTCGACAAAATCGTACGAGCGTTAGTCGATTAAGACTTTCTTTGGTCGAGGATAGCCATAATATCTATTCAGCACCTTTTTATTGGCCATCAACCTCATGTTCACTTGTACATTGTCGAAAAGGATGCATGGATTCAAATGAGTCACGATATACTGTATGTATGTGGCATTATGTGCGACATTCATATGTTCTCATCCCAACTTGTTACATACCTCCGCTTTGTGACGGCCCTTGGTGTCACTTTATTTTTGGCACCAAAACCACTATAGTTACCCTTGGCGTCACTTTAGGATTAGGAAAAAAAAACATTATAGTTAGGTTTAGGAAAGAACTACATGGTTGGGCTTAAAACAGTGAAAATGACACTGAAAGTTGTGAACACGGGACATGAACGAACAGCTATTTGTTACGAGAAAGTGAAACTTAACGCACAGGACACGAAGAGCGGTCTCCTGGATGAAAGCCCCGTGTTTGTTGGACCCATCCACCCACCCGCTTGTAGTGTGTCTTTTCTATATCACTCCCCTCCCAGTCCACTTTCTCTGAGTGTTTAATGTTGCTGCAGATGGGTTTACGCCCTGTGCATTTTATACCGACGCCAAAAGGCGCCCTATGCAGCGGTATTACAGGCGGACGGCCGTGGCAAAGCCTCGGTATTTGACGCCCTGGGAATGAGAACAGGCTGCATGTGCTTAAGTTTATAGTGTAAAATTATTTAACATAGCTGTCACGTGAGATGTGTGAGTGACAAAACGCGTCTGATACACTTGCGTGTGTAACAGCGCGAACGTTTAATTTTTGGTGTAATGCACGACACGTGAATGTCGATTAGTTCCCGGTGTGAAAAGGTAATAAATAGAGAAAGCATTTACTTTGTAGTCAGTACAGACTACATGGCATGAAATGACACACCAAAAGCAACAAAGGCACTGCAAAATGACTTACAAATTATCTTTTCATATGCCATTTTGTGAGACCGGGCAGGAAATGGTCTTTAGAGGCTGAAAGATAAATGGGTGGGCAGTTATTTTAGCAAGATTTAAGACAAATCGGGGGAGGATTTACACCATCAACTTAAAGCCCATAATGCCACATACATCTGCCACAGTATGAGGAACAGACACCTCAGGCCCACCTTATCTGATAACGACTTCCATTCTATAGATCCAGCCTTTTAGTGCCAATGGCACATGGCCATCAGGATAACAATGATCAATTCAGCAGCCTAACCCTGATGCTGCTGGAGATGGCTTATTGATGTCCTCACATCGCGTCGAGCAGAGACGGTGCTGCTGGTGATTTAATGACAGATTGACTCGCGGGTTGATGCCGGATCCTTCCAGAATGCTAAGTGGCACGGTTAACCTTTTCACGGCTGAGTTTCTTTAACACGCACACAATTCTTTAAAATAAATCTCAAAAGTTCCAGAGGCGATTCGGAGAAGATTCAGTCTCAATAAGACAAAGCACTTTCCACTGAAATTGGCTGAAAGGACAGAAAGGCCGCAGATGATTCAGACAAGAAAGTCACTTACAGTAATTACAGCATGAAGAAATTAACAGACGGCGGACTCGGAATCTCTCACGTAATTTACAGCTGGGTAGGTTGTTATTGTCTTAACTGCAATATCCTGTCATTGTCCTCCGCTGTTTTAAGGTGAGTCACCGGCTGGTGTCATGAATCATCCATTCATGCCCACACAGAGCGCGCACACACACAGACACACCCACATATACAGTACACTCAGCAGCCTTGAATGTTGAAGTTCCAGGGCCAGTTGTTTGAAAGTCAGTGATGTGCTCCATGTGCTTATTATGGTGCCATCTTGCCAGGCTGTCCTCCCTCTAGTTTTGCCAGCATTCAATCAGAAAGCAAGGTCCCAATCTGCAATCTTGCAGGGCATAATTACCATGGCCACTGTAACAATCAGTTCCACAGTGGCTGAGAACATGCTGGGCTGTGTCAGCGTGTGTAGGTGTGTGCCGAGCGGTCTCAAGGGGAGAATGCTGCTTTGTGGTTACACTTTCAATCCTGAAAAACAAAATGCAGAGTTTATTTTAAACGTTACATCACGATTACACATCGCATTTTAAGGGAACCAGTAGCATTTTGCACTTTGTAAATAGGCTACAAAGTGGAGAAAAATAAGTGCCTGTACTCCCATCAGCAATCATTATTACATTCTGAATTTCTACAGTGAATAAAATATATTAGGAGATATTGGGTTTAGGAGTCTTCCCTTAGGAACATTAGAATAATTTTGACTTTCAATTCCACATAATTGTGGACCATTAGGCCAGTTAAATAATTATTTTATTATTTAAACATATCACAGCCTTCGTTCGAACATTTAATTCCGCTGGAAATGTTTGCCCTGAAAAAAACTTTAATTCTGTAAATCAAAAGAACAAATTCAGAAAAAAAAAATTAAATAATGTTTCATTAATTATATTTGTTCTAGGGCTGTCAATCAATTATAATAATTAATCCCAAATTAACTACACATTTTTTTTATCTGTTGAAAATGTACCTTAAAGGGAGATTTGTCAAGTATTTAATATTCTTATTAATATGGGAGTGGGCAAATATGCTTGCTTTATGCAAATGTATGTATTAATTATTGGAAATCAATTACCAACACAAAACAATGACAAATATTGTCCAGAAACCCTCACAGGTACTGCATTCCCTAGTGGAAACAAGATTTCAAACTGAAGCAGTTGTTTAACAATTTCAACCCTACTGGCTGGTTAAGAGGAGTGAAGAGTCAGCAGTCAATGATGCATTAAACAGTTCATGAAATATTTTTTTTTCAAAACTTTTGAATCACAGCAACCATGAGAGGTCCTTGAGCATACAGTCATGAAGGTTTACAAAAAAATATCAGGCTGATGGGTCCAGCAGTACGAGAGATTAGCTGCGGACAGACACGCAAGCATGCACACACACACACACACACGCACGACTGAATACATTATCCCCTCGAGAATAATACATTTATATCCTACATGTTAATTTTTTTCAGTATATCAGAAGCAAGTATTATGCTGAAGAGAAACAACATCAACTGTTGTAACATTTCAGAAAAAATATTTAACATTTCAGGAATGATTTCTAAAAAAAAGTATGGTCAAAATCAAGGTGCAGATGCCGAGAAATACTGACTTTGATGATGACATCATCGGGCTTACTTCCTGTGTAAAATCTGACAGTCCCTTTAACAAAGAGGTAAATGTTATGGGACACAGACTGGTCTTCTCCATGGAAGTAACACGCTACAGTACGTGCTCATCCACCCACACCGTTAACTTTCCATCTCACTACATAAAAGGACACACCACCGCCTGCGTTGGCACTGGATGTAAATCTTGAAGAACAGAATCATCCAATATAGAAGTCTTTCCTAGGCTACAGCAGCTCTAGGTGGGATACCCACAAAACAACCACATCAGGAACACTACATCTATAACATATAATGATATTAAAAAAGAGATAAGTAAACATACTGATGGGCTGTTATTGGCCAATTGTTCAGGGTTATTGCCATTACATTAGAGGCCTCAAAGTATAGTATTGAGTGAAAGGCAGTGATCATGGACTGTTTCACAGCTTGCCACTCTTTCACATGTGGTTGCATCATTGCATGCTGTTTTTTGGTTTTCACTTTTTTATTTTTTCAGGGTGGTGGGCGATGGTTTAAACGGTAACTTTGATATTTTTCAACCTGGATGCTATTTTCCCATTTTATTGTGTCTAACGGACTAATAGGGACAACATTTTTTGGAATTGTACCAGTATTGAGGGAGAGTGCTGTAGATGGCAGCTGCTCACGGGCTGCAATACAATGCTATTGGGGCAAGCTGGCACCGCCATTTACGTCCACTAACAGTGCTTGTTTTTGCTATGACAGGCTCTGATTGTTGTTATAAGTGTCTGACATTATGGAAAGAGTCTCGCTCAAGGAGAAGTCTCGTTCTGATATCTGGTGAGGTGACGTGTTGCCGGAAGACGACAGCGGAATACATCCATGGAGGAAACATGAGTGATGGAGTACCGAGAACGCAGCTTAGTGTTATCTAAAAGATTTTCAATGTCATCGCTGAATATTGTTTATTATGTGAATGAGGTCTTTGAATTTGATGGCTGCCCGTATTTATTTGAGCCAGAGAACACGAATATTCAGATTCCACAACCAGACTTCTGCTTGAGCGGGATTGGACACGATAACAAACAGACCGGATCAAGTGAAAGGTAAGAAAAAGGTTTTATTTCTCCTTTCCATAATGTTGTCAGACACTAAGAATAACAATCCGAGCTAGTTAACGTTAGCTGTGAGCAGCAGGTGGGTACCAGCACAGTACTGCTTGGCTAAATAACGGAGATAATGTACGGAGGTTCCATAGAGTTCTATTACGATGCATTTATGCTCTATTCGGTAAAAATTATCATTAGGCGAAAAGTTTAATGTTATCATGATGTGTTCAAATGTAATCTTTTAAAATGTAGTTTTTGGCAAGAAACTTGAATAACTCCAGTTGTTTGAAGGAGATGAAAAAGTAGAGAATCCTCTGACATAAGAGACACATGTTCCTTTAACGACAAGCCTATTCTGTGTGGGAGCGCCTGTGCCAACCCTAAAAATGCCACTGTAGGGGCACAAAAATAACTGAGTCCCTTTTCTGTTGGTCCACTTTAATAGGACTGAGTGTGGTTCATTTAAAAAGGATGATATGTGAAAACACACTTGTAACAAATACCAAAGTTACCCTTTAAGCCTTCCTATGTGATGCAGAGAGTATATAATGGGGCATATAGGCATATCATGCTATGGTAAATACATAGAGATGAGGTTCATGATCAATAAGATGGTCCTCAATCGCCAGTTCCCGAGGAGATCCAATGACAATTCTGATAGAAGAATGTACAGTATTGTGGGAAAATAGTGTGAATCTATGACATCTGGCTTGATAATGAGGGGGGGGGCTGTCCTTTGTACTAAGTGATTGAGGCCTCTTTAACATGAAAAAGAATCTTGCCTGGAGTGCATCTTGAACTTTTTTTTTTTGCCTGATCCACTGAATCCTTAGCTTTAATGGACAGCAGGGGAGGCAGCCCGCACTGCCGACAGTCCTCCATCTGTTTATCTGAAGCGGTGATAGATGGGCTGTGGAAATTCCCTCCCCCTTGTGTAGCTGCAATCAGTCTCCCCATCACTACTGATAACACAGCATGCCAGAAACACAACCTCACAATGGCAGCAGGTCCTCACAACAAACTGGGTTAATGATGCAGGAGGACTGCCTGTCACCCTCTGGACTCACAGAGGTCCAGCCTCGTGTTTGTCTGCCTATCACTAGAATTTGGTTCTCTATACCCCATAAGAACTGGGTTAACTTTGTTAACTCTTTACTGCTGCATGGTACACATCTGCTTTTTAGCCCATACAGGCACATACAGATTATTAGAAATGAAGTGAAGAAATATAACTTATGCAGATGCTTCCATAGGGGCAACTGAATGGTTTTGATGAGTATGAAAATGAATAATATACTTGACAGTCATCAGAATTCAACTCAACCCATCAGCCATGGGAGATTTTGACACCATCCTCAAAAGACCAAATGAGGGAATATCTTTTGACAGAACTGTGTTGATTCCTTCAGAGAATCTGTGACAAGCAGTACCGAAGCTGTTTGGGAGTCGCTTTATGTTCACCTTGCACGGCAGCTGGATTATCGTGATGTAATAAGATCACGTGAGAATCGCGGAATCAGAGACCAGCAACGCGTTCTCATCCCAACTCGTCACATACTGACGCTTTGTCAGACGCCTCGGCGTCACTTTTCAATTGCATTAAACATGTGCTTAATGTTGTGAATTAAAAAAAATATATACTTGCTTAGGTTTAGGCAACAAAACCACTTAGGTGTAGGAAAAAGCTTAAAATTACTACGTTTGTCGCCAGAGAGGCGACTGCTTGTTCCAAACAACAATGGCGGCTCCTGAAGAGGTTACCGTAGATGCTGCTCTTTCGTTCATCCAGAAGAGGCCTGCAATCCACTGTGTGAACTTTGACCTTTGGTAAAAGAGCTGCAGAGCATCTGTACCAAAATTTGTTTATCAAAACTGATTGACATTTACAACACAGACATAATGACTAACTTTTGCTGTTGGCGTTTAGACAGTACGTCATTCATAAATGGTCACAGTTTTCTGACTACAATTTAGAACTGCAGACTCGAAGGCTTATTATAAAGTGAAAACTCATGAACCTCTGTTAATCACCTGCATGAGAGAACTGTCCAAGTCTGGGAATCCAAAAGTTGTTAGCATTAATGGATTATAACTGATCTATAAAGTATTAGTACATTATAAATTTATCATCAATTAAGTCATTAATTACATCCTGTGGACCCTTTATATGTCATCAAATATGGCAGCTTGGTCAGTGGCCCTATGACGCTCTACATAGCCGTAGTTAAGGCGGGAATAAAGAAGGAAGTTATTTGATGTAGTATAACAACAGTCTCACGGCAGTTTGTGAAATACTCACAAAATTTAATCTATTTGATTTGTGTACAGACACAAATTTCCCTTTTTTTCGTGACGCTCAGCATGACTTTCAACAATGTATTTTTCGTGCTTTTTCCTACGAATGTCCAGCAACATGTGACACTTTTGTCAATTTCCACTCCAGTCTTTTCAAAATAAAATTATGTAGTTAGGTTTAGGAAAAGGTCGCGGTTTGGGTTAAAATAACACAGAAAGTGCTGTGACTTAAATATGGAAGTTGCATGACAAAATCTACTGAGTTAGCTTTAGGAAAAGATTGTGGTTTAGGTTAAAATAACTCCCAAAGTGCCATTACTTAAGTACAGAAGTTACGTGACAACTAAATCAACTTTGACTTGTGGTTTCACACGGGACGAGAAACACTTGTTTCCTGGGCGAAAGTCCTGTGTTTTTGACCCAGCCATTCACCCATATACCATGCTGACTATCATGAAAAAAAAATTAAATTTGTGTCTATGTACGCATATCAATACATTAAATTTTGTGACTTTTCACAAATTGTTGTGCGACTGGCCTAACGCCGACACTGAACCTAACCAAGTAGTTTCAGCCCGTTCTCATTCCCAGGGCGTCAAATACCGAGGCTTTGCCATGGCTGTCGACGTTTGGTACCGCCGCAGACGGCACCCTTTAGCACCAGTATGAAATGCACCGGGCTTTCCTTTAACTACAATGTAAACCCATTGGTGGCGAACGTAAACGCTCCAAGAATGTGCGCTGGGAGTGCGTAGACGTAGTTTAAAGAGTGAAAGAGACACACCAGGCAGGTGGAAGGGGGAGGTGGATGGCTCCAACACAGGGCTTTCATCCGGGAGACCGCTGTTGGTGTCCCGTGCACCACGTTACAATCAGCTGTTTGTTCGTGTCCCGGGTTCACAATGTTCAGTTTCATTTTAACTGAACAAGACGTAGTAGTTTTACGCCCAACCATGTAGTTCTTTCGTAAACCTAACCATTGTGGTTTTGATGCCTAATCCTAAAGCAGCGGTATGTGCTGAGTAGGGATGAGAATGTGTTGGTAGCTTCCTGTGAACACAGAAGTTTATTTTGAAAAGACAGTGTATGCATGTAATGAGCGTAAACCGACATGTGCAGAACTGACACTAGAGGGGTACCTAGAGCGTCATAGTTTTTAACTTTGTCATTAAAACTCACTTATTAAACTCCCCCTTTTTTTAACCCCCCTCCAAAACCAACGAGACAACGATTAATCTCCATAGGCTCAAAAATACATTTGATTTCATTACATCTCCTAGTCTTCTGCCACATGTTGCTCCATATTATTTGATTACACACACACAGAGCTGAGACCTTGGGTTTTACCGCATCACGTTGACAAAAACATGGTGGGCTTTCTGAAATTCACCGTGGAGAGACAGGTGATTAGCATTAACTAAGACATTGTGTCATGATTACCATGCTGCTATTAATTACCTCGTCACATGCATTGGCTGGTAGAAACATAATGCCTGAATGTGTCCCTCTAACTTTGCCGAAGAGATTATTTATCATCATGGGTTGTAATTATGCCTGGGGCTCGGTGCATTCAAATGGATTTGCCGCGGAGCTGATATCATAAATGTTTGATGAGATGTTTTCATTGATGTGTGACTGGCTTTGCATTATAGCCAGAGAGGGGCTTACAGGTTCCCGTCACCACCGATAGTGTTCGGCTCAATCACTGTTGATAAGATCAAGGACTGGGGGAGAGGGCTCTTCACAATGTACTGATTCCACACAAATATCTCATTTGACAAAGGTCAACTGTGTGACACAAGTTGAGAGCAATTATCGTCTACAACCCTGCATTCAATCAAACAGGCCCCGTGGGGCGTTAAAGTGCTGCTATGACAGATGTGTGTCTGTCTGTATCCTCAGATTTGACTCAAGTCAAATATAGGAACTATCACAAATTTGCCATCCGTGCAACATAAACCACCATTTATACTTAGGAAGGAAACATCATTTATAAATGGTAAATTAAAAGTTAATTAAACATAGCATACTTACCTCTTTGCTATATTTACATTTGATCTGAAACATCCAGTACTGTTTGAACCTTTGTTTCAGTTCCACACTTTGATTCAGTAAACCTCCAAAAACAGTACTCTGCCTCTACTGGAGTTATTTATTGAATAGAGTGTTTAAAGCCCTTCTCCAGCCAGCTTTACTTCCTGTTCTTTGGGGGCATGGTTATTAATCAGACGTAATTCATCACCACGGCAACCAAATAGCATCATTTTTCAACCCAGTTTAGATGGATTGACTGTTTATCAGACGACAAATGAGACAAGAATTAGCACAACACACCAACTCTTTCTCACTCGCTCTTTTCTTCGCCGTATCCTCCCGGTGAGGCGGCCGTCTGGCTGCTACTGCAGTTTTGGGACGTATTGGAGGTGCATCGTCCGGCCGCTGACGCCTCAGCTCCAGCATCGAGTTGCACTGTGATTCTTTTATTTCTCCAGCGGGACTTTTCTCTTGTTTTCTCTTGAGCTGAAAGTTGTGCTCTCCTGTAGTCCGGACCCGTTAGAGGCCTTCAAAACTCCAAAACGGTATTGGCTGCTTTCCGTTAATTTATCCCCAGCAGGAGGAGGAGAAGGTAAAGAAGAGAGCGAGTGAGACAGACAGTCAGTGTGTTGTGTTAAATCTGCCGGTGGGATTTTGTATAGAGTAACCCACTGCATTGACTGCACCCGTCCACCGCACACACAAATGCGGATGTGAAAATAAACACACTAAATTAAGGTGGAGGAAACTAAAAAATAAAATGAAAACCCTCAGTTAGCTAATGCAACAAGTTGTGCTAGGTAACTACACCTAACTAGCTAACTAACTAGAAAGACACACTGACAGATAAACAGATTTATCAGTTTGCTGCTCAGACACAAACAAGCATGAGTGCGCCTGCAGCTTGGAGGATGAAGAATGACTTGCAGCTTCTACTACAGTCGTACGTCATATTCCCATTTTAGCAACAACATTATTTTTTATTTTTTACTTTGATCAAAAATTAAGTTATTTGTCAAAAACATTTTGGCAAACAGTGTGGCTAATCAACTTAGTCAGGAAATGACTCAAATAAATATGAAATATCATAGAAATGTCAATTGTGGATGGGGGCTTTAACTTAATGGATAGCCTATTACCTGGTGAGACCAATACGTTGATGTAAAATTCATATTCTATCTCAAATTAAATCTAAATCGTGTTCAATCAACAATATTTTAATTTTTTCTCTTACATTTAGATTTATTTTGCATGACAGTTTACAGTTGCAGGGAAATGTTTACACTCCCAACAGCTGCCTGAAGTCGGTCTCTGTCCAGGGGAACATCCTCCTTTATAATGTCCAACAGTGTAAAAGGACCTATAAGTGATGTTCCAACATATACTCTCATCCATCTCTGTGACTGTCACATCCCCTTGACCAGCCGACTCATGGACCAGCTCTTGTAACATATTCTCATTTTTGTGGGCCCCTTAACACCACTACTCTCTCTGCTCTTACTCTTTGGTGACTTTGGAACAATGAAACTTGCCCACAAATGGAGCAGAACAGGAGGCCCTTTTATAGCAAGGGCTATTGGGTGGTGATTCAGCTGATGATCAAACTCACAAATGCTACTTAAGTACCGGTGGTCAGTTTAAGAGAACGGTTTACAACAAATTTGTGCAGTTAAGAGAGTTTGCTGAATCTGCATTGGGACACTCATACAAGCATGTGTCAGCAAAAAAACAGTAGCAGAAGTTTAGGATAAGAATGCAAAGATGTTCTTGCATGACGCATGCAGATATTCAAGAAGAATTTGGACCGGAGAAGACCGGACCGCAAGGTGGATTATGAGACATCGGGCCCTAAGCACAGACATTCACAAGGCCCCACCACCTTTCCTACATAGGAGATACACAAACTTTACGTACGTTACGCTAAACAAAAATTTAGCCTCATTTTGTCTATTTAGACTCTGTGTCTCTTTGTGGTTGTTTTGTCCCTTTTTTATAATTGTTTTGTGTCTCTTTGTGGTCATTTTGTCCCTTTTTGTAGTTGTTTAGTGTCTTTGTGGTCATTTTGTGTCTCTTTGCGGTTGTTTTGCCCCCTCCTTTTAGTCATTTTGTGTCTCTTTGTAGTCATTTCCCGTCTCTGTAACCATTTTGTGTCTTTTGATGGTCCTTTTTTTTGTATCTTTATGGTCATTTGTGTCTCTTCGTGGTCACCTTGTTTCTCTTTGTGGTTGTTTTGCCCCTTGTTGTAGTTGTTTTGTGTGTTTGTGGTCATTTTGTGTCTCTTTGTAGTTGTTTAGTATCTTTGTGGTCATTTTGTGTCTCTTTGTGGTTGTTTTGCCCCCTTCTTTTAGTAATGTTGTGTCTCTGTGTAGTCATTTCCTGTCTCTGTATTCATTTTGCATCTTTTGGTGGTCATTTGTGTCTCTTCGTGGTTACTTTGTGTCTCTTTGTGGCTGTCTTCCCCTTTTTGTAGTTGTTTTGTGTCTTTTTGGTCATTGTGTGTCTCTTTCTGGTTGTTTTGCCCCTTTTTGTAGTCACTTTGTGTCTCTTTGTAGTAATTTCCTGTCTCTGTAGTTGTTTTGTGTCCATTTGTAATAATTTTGTGTCTCTTTGTGGTTGTTTTGCCCCTTTTTGTAGTTGTTTTGTTGCCATTTGTAGTCACGTTGTGTTTCTTTGTAGTAAGTGGTCGCTGAGACATGGGGAAAGTCTCTACAGCGATGTCTGACCGGGCAAGAAAAACAAAGGTCAGATGATCCGACACAATGTAAGAGTAAACAGTCTATACAGATCACTGTGCTTGGAAGTAAATAGGTAATTAATTTACTGTTTGTCTGTGTTTCTTGGCCAATCTGACATCTTTTTAGATTTCAGCAATTACCCTGGTGAGCACAGTGTTATTACCAATGGTTACTTATGGTCAAAACTATAAACTACTCAAGTGACAAACCATAATTTTCCTTTAAGTCTTTGAAACTTTTTAGAGAACAGCAAGAGAAAACAAGTGTAGGGATTTAAGCAGCTCCGTGGGAGATCATCACCGAAAACCACTAAAGCCCCAATCACATAGAGCGCTTGTTATAGCAGCCTGGGGCGGCTTTTGTAGTTTGTTTTCAATGAGAGTGAAGCTTTTTGCTCGCTGCCTTAGCGACGCTGATCGCCTCGCGTTTTTGCAGGAGCGCCCTGAACGCCTTGAGTTGAAAAACTAGAAAAGAAAACTTTTTTTTCCCCATTGCCCAATCGGATGAATTTAGAGGTTCAGGTGATTTGGTTGTTACCTAACAAAAAACAACAAAAAAAGACAGCAAACTGCTCTATTTTAAAAATGTAGACTTCAACAAAATAGGCAGTGCAGTTTCAACTAGCAGAAAGTGCTCTGTTTGATCGGGGCCTGAGAAGGCCCATGAATTTTTCATGCAACGTTTTGGGGTCCTTTTATACCTAAACACATTGCTCAAAGCAGACATGCCTTACTCCCTTGATAATGATGATGGCCCACATGATAATTTATCAGTGACTGCTTTGCAGCTTAGCCATAGATCTGAGGAAACACTCTACATGCAATAAAAACCTCTTGTTGTTAAGGTCATCCCACTTTGCTGCCACACTGATTGCTTAAGTGATCCGAGTTGCCACAGCAAGCATGCTGAGAAGGTATGCACTTGACAGAAATAGATACGTACAAGCAGTTTGTATTTAGAGTTAGAAAAACAACTGTAAGTCAGCGCCCTTGTCAGCTGAAATGACAGGTTTGGAGTTCTTCAGTTAAATATGGGTTAGCTAATCCAGCATTCTATCCGTGAATGTGGTGAATGTGGTAGAATTTAAATCAGAACTGTTTGGGTTCCAGTTATTTTTATTTTTCTCTGATAACAAACACTGGTTACCATTGCAACCATGAATTCTGAAGCTGTATATTCTGTAGAATTATTTCATTACAATGTCTTTTATTTATTTAAACAAAATGCAAAAATGAAATTGTGAATTTGCCGTTGGAATCCCAAATGAAGCTTTGTGATCTCTGGGTTGGTCTTCAAAAGACATTATTGCTGGACCACAATTAAAGCTGCACTAATCCCTATTTTTAGATTAAGAATGGGTCAAAAGACTATGATTAGGCTAAGTGAAGTGTCACTAGTAGTGATGAACACACAGGGAATTATCCAAATGGTCGTATAGGTCGTCTCTGCAAGCAGTTTAAGTATCTGTTTGTCTCTTATTAATCCGTCTTAGAACACAATGTTAAAATCTCTTCAATTTGTGTTAAACACAGACCTT
Organism: Sebastes fasciatus; assembly: GCF_043250625.1. NCBI lineage: Eukaryota > Metazoa > Chordata > Actinopteri > Perciformes > Sebastidae > Sebastes > Sebastes fasciatus. The sequence goes on from NC_133815.1 coordinate 20,032,574, forward strand.
ATTTCAAGCATCTAACTAAAATCCAATTGACTTCCAAACGAGGGAACCGAAAGTCCTAAAATGCTAACTCATTTTTGGGTTTTAGGACTCATTCCTGCTTCACTCTATAAACTGATAATGTTGTGATTTCAGCTTGTTCTGCTGCCCTCAGGTGGCCAAATATACAAACAAAAAGTGAAGAAATCAATGAATTTTGCTTTAACTATTGCTCTGGCTACAGTTTTCTACATTCTGCACATGTCTTACCCCAAAGTTATGACATTTCTAACCACAGACATAGTACTTTTAAATATTCATGTTCCCACATGTCAAAACAAGGGGATCAGTCAGAACAGACAGAGGGAGCAGACAAAGACTCATCAGTCCAGGAAACAGGCAAGGGTTGAGGCAGGATCAGCCAAACAGGCTGGAAAGCTAGAGCAGATGCAAACTAGACAATATGGCTAAAAGTGAATGGATGTGGGCTGGTATATATGCTGCAGGACTAATTGGGGAATGGGAAGCAGGTGGGTATGTGGGTGGGGAAGGTCAGGTAATGGGGGTTACTGCAGGACAGGAGGGAGTGGCTAGATCTGGAATGACATGGAGAGTTAGTACATGGCAGAGAGTAACAGGGTAAACAACAGACTGAATAACTAGGAGCTGGCTGGAGTTGTGACAGCTGTTTAGTTTGATTGCCATCATACCGACTCAGGGCAGAAGGGTTGTGTAGTGAGTAGAGCAATCAAACTGATGGAGTTCTATGCTGCCTACAAGCGCTGTCTGTCAAAGTTTACACTAGAGACTGACAGTGGTTTTAACAGTCTAAAAGAAACATAACCTGACGGGCCAGATGGTTACACAGAACCATCTGAGAAGCCCTCACTGGAAACTGTTTGGAAAAGGGCTGACACTTTTAAAATAAATACTTGGCAGGTGATTAGATGAATCATCAATCAAACTCTTGCCGAAGCCAGTCAGGAGAAGAGCAAAATAATCTTTTCCATGGAGAAATGCCTTTAGTGCACTTCTTTACTCTTCTTTCAATGAAGAAATGCTCTCCAGTTCTGATATAACCAGCCCGTTCGCACATAAAGGTGTACAAATGTCCCGATAATGCACAATGCGTTTAGTGTGCAATAAGTATGCCTTTTTTGATTTCAGCTTGTCTTTTTTACGCCATGTATCCAATATATGTACCATATAAATGCTACGGTAAGACTTAATGACATAGTATAAAAAGCTAGAAAGACCACTTATGGTAGGCGGGTGGGGAGGTGGATGGGTCAAACAAACACCAGACATTTAGAGACCCCGTGTTTAAGACCGTTGTTGACCGGTGTTTTGTTTTTTAAGTTACATTAGTGACGGTTGTCACGTGAAGAACGGCAATCCACAAAGCAATGGGTGACATCACAGTGACTATGTTCACTTATTATATACAGTCTATGATTTCCAACAGTCCATTAAGAGCTCATTGGCTTGGCACGTGTTCTTTGTTGACGTTTGTGACGGGTTTTCCGTAGTTTTTGCCGCGCGCGTTTAACTTAGTTTACTTACTTATTTTAAGCCCAACCATGACGTTTTCCCTTACCCTAACAAAGTGGACATTTGCGTGGTGTACAAATGATACATGAAAACACAAAAATAGGTGCTCATGACACGCGGAATGTCCGAGTAATGTAATGGTATTTACAAGCCTTCCCGTGAGACTGGGTTGGATATAACTGATGCTATTGCAGCGTCTACATTGTTGTTTAGAACGAACAGTCGCCTCTCTGTGTTGGGTCACACACAACTACACCACACACATAGCTGCCAGTAGCTCCTCACAGGACAGTGATTGGTCCGGACCACTGTGGTCGGTGTAACGCATTACCTGAAGCCTGATGAGATGGATTTTCGTGTGATGGCGAGAATCCAGCTGCCGTGCAAGGTAACTGAAAACGTATTGATTATAAAATGCTCACTCCCTGTAGGCTTGAGTGGCTTGTAGCACTGTGCATTGCCATGCCATACCATCATGTCTTCATTGACCCTACAACAAGGCTTCAACAATGCCTACAACCAGGGCCACAATGATCCCCAACAGTTTTAATTGTATGTTAGGACTGGATGGATGTGGTCTTGCAATTACATTTATAATTGCTCAATTAAGCCATCTATCTCTGTGAGCAAAATACAGTTCTGCATCTTAACTAGCCCTAATTTAACTAACACGTTATTAACGGCCAAAATCTAACTCCTATGGTGAAAACCTGAACTCACTTTGAGGATACTGTAGGTTAGAGCTATTCAACTATATTGTTCAGGTGGCCCCCTGAACAATATAGCTGAATAGCTCTGGTCTAAAGGATGAGTCTGGAGATAGTCTATATTTTTCTTATTGCCAACAAATCCCATGTGCAGACCCAAACCAAAAATGAAAGTATCCTGCTAACAAGTGTTGTCTGTGTATCAAATCCTGAAATATCTTCCTCCTCTGTGTCATACAACTCAATTGTTGTTCTGATGCCGAAGGGCACTTACCAAACGGTGGTATTTGGGTATTTGACGAGTTGGGAGTGAGACAGGTTTGAAATATACTCACTAGAGCACCAAATGTGATTTTGTTTTCAAATTAAACTATATATTTGTGACTTGTGTTTTTAAATATTTACATCTTTTGCATGGTTTAAAGTCTCCTTTGTTGTTTGATTGACAGGTGTCAGCCTGTTGCTGTCAGCCCTGACGGTAGTTCATCCCACCCAGGCTTCCTCGCTCGACAAACCTGTGGGTGACATCCTGTGGAAACATAGGCATGTCTAACCACAAGTCATATCCCTTGTGCCTCAGTGGTGGTGTTTTGTAGCTGACCCTGACTTTTGAACTGCCTGTAAAACAGTTCAAGATAAAAAAAAAAGAGTATTTCCCCCAGAGGGCTACCTCCGGTTCTGTAAAGTGAAGCCAATGCTGAAGTGCCTTAAACTTGCATCCTTTCTAACAGCCAGCAGGGGGTGTCTCCTCTGGTTGCAAACATAAGTCTGATTGTATAGAAGTCTATGCGAAAATGAGCCTACTTCTCACTTGATTTATTACCTCAGTACACATTTTAAACATGATTTTATGGTTAGTTTATGGTTACCACGGCGTTGTCCGGTCTGGGAGATGTCCGTGTTTTCGTCTTAGAACTTTAACCCTTTCACAGTGTTTTTTGAGTTGATTAAAGTTAATTGTAACATTTTGCACGCCTAAAAATGTCTTATTCATCGTTCGGTTGTGCGTAGCTCCATCTTCTTGTCATTTCTGGTTGCAAAAAAACAAGATGGCGACGGACAAAAACCAAGATGGCGACGGCTTAATACCAAGATGGCGATGGCCAAAAACCAAGTTGGCGACAGACGAACTCGAGGCCTCAAAATGGCAGTCCACAAACCAATGGATGAGGTCACAGTGACTACGTCCACTTCTTGTATGCAGTCGATGATTTCCCCTCAGGGACCAATAAAGTAAAACATTCCATTAAGAGTTCATTGGCTTGTATCAGATACTAAACACACTGACTCAGCTCAACTAGTGATTTACTAGATGACATTCTTCCTGCATCAAAGGTAAAAAGACACTACAGGCTTGTCTAACAGACCTCTCACACGTCTCAAACACCAGAGCTTCATCGTTCCGACATCGGGCTGCCTCAGGAAGGATGTGACACTTCGCTCGGACGTTGATGATGATACTGTAAGAACAACTCAGAGCCGTCCACTTAATAAAAAAAAAAAAGATTGGAGCAGTGAAGCACAAATTTAGCAGTTCAGGTAAATTCATACAAACTACGTTTGCATTTTTTAAACTTTAATTGTATGTTAATACTTTCCTCGCATGCACCATACACACTAGTGTTGGAGATATCGCTCACTGTATTGGTGGCTTATTGGTATGCTAGCTTTCCCCCCCACAACCAGATCCTATAACCATGAAACCTTGGGAAGCAAGATAACGAGAGATGAAACAGTTTGGTAGAAAGCATTATTATTGTGGCAGTCACATTAATGAACATTACTGAATGCACAGGCAATTAATTACTGCTTGCATCATCACCCTGGAAAAAGTGTTTAATTATTTTTTGATGCACTCGGTTGCACTCAGCGAGCCTCGTGGAGTGTGCTCAGGCTGACAAAATGGATGCTGGCAGGGAACCAGCTAAACTGTGGTTTCACTGCCTAATGGCTATTGTACTGGCAGGGCAGATGGTATTTCTTGACAGTGGAGATGCACTGAGATCTGCTGCAGCAGAGGTGACACTGCTTCGTTTTAAGGTTGTTGTTTTTTTTCTCCCCTAATGATCAATGTCTGCAGCAGCTGAACAGGGCAAATAACACTGCAGATATGGATGTTCAGATTAAAAGCTGATCCAAAACAAGAAGTCCTCTAAACAAGACAGTAGCCAGGATTTTACAGACACTGTATGTCCAAGTTCCCTCTACTTCCAGGAAGGCACAGAAATTGTGTTAAAGTGCTTTATTTATTCTGGTAATTGGTTATATTGTCTGTGAATTTTATTTTGCGCCGTGGAGGTCGACGAGAAGCTGACACTGACGGGAAAACAACATCTGGTGGGGAAATGCTGAATTCCTATATCCTTTATTCTTCCAAACTAAATCACAAAGTATGTCAGTCTTTATTCCCTTTAAACATGACACTGTTACAACAACCCAGTCGCCAGAATTAAATGTTGGCATTGTACGTTTCTGCAAACCACGGAGACGCTGAATCTTGCATTTTTTAGTTTTAAAGTGAAGATACTGGCATCATATGAAACTAGAAAACCTAATGAATCCATTGGTATCAACCATGTCAAACTAGCTTGTCGCGAAGGAGGCTAAATAACGCTCCAAACTTGTACTAAATTTTGGTGAGGAAGAACTGGCATGGCCATTTTCAAAGGGGTCCTTTGACCTCATTGTTTTGTGTTGTTAAGTTGTGTAGGGATAATTTTATGAGTTTCATTGATTTCTGGGTGTGCATTTTAGTGATTGTTTTATTGTTTAGTGTTTACATCACGTTGTTATTATGCAAATAATAATTGAAAAGTTTAAAAAATAACATTGCAGGATCATACTATGGTTGTCATAATATTTATTATTATTGCTTGCCCACGGATGAACTAATTAGGAATATAATTGAATCTGGAATAAAAATTAATGAAGAAGAGGCAAGAAAATTCAGGGGTATGTATCCGGCCTTAGTATTTCTCTTCATGCTACTTATTTTACTTTGTTTACGTACCCATATTAAGCCCAATCAGGATGTTTTTCATAAAAAAAATATTTAAATGTTTTTTTTATGACTTAAAGTTAATTGAATTTCAAGTTTTCAACAACACAAAACCATCATAAAGAAACCAACAACACAACCCCTAAACATCAAGCTAGACAGAAGAAAGACAAATGAAAATAAAATAATAAATGAATGAATGATATAAATAAAAAAATACAAATAATAATGAAATAAAATGATATAGGTGAGGTTTGACTATAAATAAATATCCAATAAACTAGGTTAAATATAAATAACATAATAAACATGAGCCCTGGGTTTTGTGGCTGCATTACGTGTTGCTACTTGCGCCTTTGCTCGTGAAAAACGAGGTATAATTCACACCAGCTGCTAGAGGTCCTTGACAGCTAAACATCAATATATGTCATATTTAGGCATTTAAACAAACAACAGATGCCGTTATTTTTCTTCTTTAGTTAGAAAAACAGACAGAGTGAAGTGAAACAGAAGGGTTCAAACAGGGAACAGTAACAACATCATGCCTCTGAGCCGCTGTCTGACACACGGTGGCTCTACTCCGGGTGTAATGGGTTGTTTGCTCATAACCCAACACTGAGTCAACGCTTTAATCAAACAAGTACGACACGCTGTATCAGAGTACCGAGATACTAAATCAGATTAACATGTTATGTCCAGGAGAGGCTCTCTTGGTTTCACAGCAGGGCTCCCAGATCTGTGAAGAAGTTAGTTAGATCTGTTTTAGATCATGAGATATTTTTATTTGGCATGATAGTTAATGATTCTCTGAGAGGAGAGTTACTGCTAATGAGACCTGCAACGACTGGTTAAAAAAAGATTATTTTTTATTGGAATTTATTTTGGTCTGTAAGTAATAACAGATAATCCTCAGATATCTGTACAGCCATGCTGTTCAAACTCCATTTACTGATGAATACTGTGAGATGTTGGTTTCCTTTCATTTTATACAACATTTGGGCACTTTCAGGAGAAGATTTGTTTTCGGCGATATGCAGGAGTTGTACCAATCGCACAGCAGTTTGTGAAATTGTCACAAAATTGAATGTATTGATTTGTGTACATAGACACAAATTAAAAAAAAATTTCTGTGATGGTCAGCACAAAATCAATTTCTTTATAATCCACGTAATTGTGAACCGGGATGTATAAAGAGCGGCGAGGGCCACGTGGGGAGTAGCTTGGGATCAACGGGTGCGTCAAAAAACACAGGACTTCCACCCAGGAGATAGCTGTTTGTGTCCCATGTGAAACCAGAAGTCAAAGTTGATTTTTATGTCAACTAATTTCCGTATTTAAGTTACGGCACATCTGGTGTTATGTAAGGGATAATGTACAGCAAGTGTTGTGAAAGAATCCCGACAGGGCGATGAAGCGAAGGGGTCTCTCATCGCCCTGAAGGGGATTTGTTTCACAACAATGACCCGCTAGCTGTACATTATCCCACTTATTACACGGCTACTTACTTAAGAAATCGATGTTTTGACACTAAAACGGTCCGCCAGAGTCCGACATCTGAAATGTGCCCATAGTAACAGTCTGTTATACATAGCAACGGTCGGTTATACAAAAATTACAGACTGCAGAACGTCGTGATTGAAAAGTAGTTTGTTGCCTAAGTCTAAACAAGTTGATCTTTTCCTAAACCTAACTGAGTAGTTTTATTTTGAAAAGACTGGATCGGAAAATGACACATGCATCATGTGTTGCTGGACATTTTGTAGGAAAACACACAAAAAATACATTGTTGAAAGTCATGCTGAGCGTCACGAAAAAAAAGGTTAAATTCATGTCTATGTACACGAATAAAATAGATTAAATTTGTGACTATTTCACAAACTGCCGTGAGACTGCGTTTTTAACTTTATAGAATGTTTTGTGTTGAAACTGGAAACGACTACAAATCAATGATGTTTATTAACAAGAAAAGCAGAGATATAATACATCTTCAATTAGAATGCCTATTATTATTCTCTCTCCTTTATTATTATTCTTTGCACAGAGAGACTTGTATAGAACTGATATTAATTATATTTCTCCAGGAAAAAAAACAAATAGTCTGAGGATTCTATATCTTATAATAAAAAAAAAAAAATGTGAAAAACAAAATCAGCTACACTATTGATGAGTCGGATGATTGCAGTCTAGATCGCAAATACTTCTTTTATGCTTTGTTGTTACATATTTCGTCTTCAGGAGTGTGATCACATGGATGCTTGATTTTCTTTTGTGTACATTTTGGTTTGTTTAGGTTTGTAATTAAAGGTTTGACTCACACCATGCAGTCATACCACCATATTAAATAGTTGTACAATCCAAATCCACAGCCCAATTTTAGATTAATATCGTGGACCTCTTCTTCAAAATGTCAGTATCTGTGTACGTTCTGCCTATATGTTGAGGAGGTCCAAGGTGACTCTTAAGGTGCCCCTTGCTCCATTGTGTCGTGTCGGGTCTCTGAGCACCAGGAACCACCGGCTATCACATGTCAACGTCTGACTTCTCTGCTCAGATGACTTTGACATGACAAGAAGCAGAAGCAGACCACAGGCTCCTCTCACACACACACACACACACGCACACACACACACACACACACACACACACAACTCACAACCTGACAAAGATTTATAGGGGACAATTGATGGGTTGTAACTATATTAAGGTAGTTTTAATTGAGACTCTAAATTGCCCGTAGGTGTGAATGTGAGTGTGAATGGTTGTCTGTCTCTATGTGTCAGCCCTGTGATAGTCTGGCGACCTGTCCAGGACCCCGCCTTCGCCCAATGTCAGCTGGGATCGGCTCCAGCCCTCCCCACCCCCAATTAAATTGATTTAATTAATTATCTGTAAAGTTTAAGGGGGTTTCACGACTTAAAACCCCTTAAAACTGACCTAATACAAATAATTCATACCTTTAAAGGGCTTTAATTTTTCACTTATGGTGACAATTCAGAGGTTGCTTATGCTATTCGGCTTAATTCCGTAATAACACATTTTTCATAAATGTATAATTAATTGACATTTAAATCCACAGGACTGTGGATTTTGTCACTTACATAAAATCTCTTCAGAAAGGGATTTATTTGCAGCCAGTATGAACAGAAGGAACACATTTTAGTGAACAAAAACTTTTTCAATGCATATACGGGGATGTACTTTAAGATAGACTTGAAAGAATGTAAACCTTTTCTTTAATACGCTGATCATGTTGTCTTCACGCCCTGGGTTGGAGTCGAACTGGGAATCTTTCTTGCATGCCTCATTACTCATTTCCTGTCACTTCTCAACTGTCCCCTGTCAAAATAAATACCCTCCCTAAAAATACTTAAAGGTGCAGTGTGTAGGATTTGGCAGTATTTATTGTATGTATTATTTACTTAAGTCGGAACAACACCTCAACACTTGAAAGGTTTTTGTCAACATTTACCTTCACCATTTAAATACATAATTTGTTATACATGATGTAAAGTGTTTCTAATTTCTTTCTACACCATACAGGTGTTGAATTGTGTGTTCAGGGATGATGAAGAGGGGTGCAGGAGGATGAAGGGATGAAGGTTGGGGTACCTTTACAAAAAAGTAGTATACTTCAAGTTTTGTTTTATGAAGTATACCTAAGTAGAGTTCAAGTATATTTCCCCAAAGTATACTTTATGTAGTAAGTATACTAATATCAATGTACTAGTAGTATACTTGTAAATGTACTAATTAAATACTTTTTGGGACTAAGTTGACCCACTTTGGAAAGGTATACTTTTCAGTGTACTTTAAGTGTAAGAACAGTAAACTTTGAGTACACAACTACTTTTACATCTAAGTTGTATTTTGTACTGCAACTATACTATGAACTATACTACAACTGAACAGGTATACTGTGAGTTTAATAGTTATATACTTGTAGCCCACTAATTTAGTTCATGAAAGTACACTTTAAAGTACTCTGTTTAATAGTATAGATTATATACTGCAAGTATACTTGTATATATTTGTAGCCCACTTTTTAGTTTATGAAAGTTATACTTTAACTTAAAGTACTAAGCCAATGATTTGCGTATTACATAAAGAGATTTGCTCTTTTTGCTATTTGACTTGATGTGTTGTGATGATAAAAAAAAAATATTTTTATCAAATGCCTCCATGGTTAACGGAAAATTCAAAAGCAGACAATTCTTGGTGAATTGAAGTAAATTAATATCAAAACATACCTTTACAAACTCTCACACACTTTAATAGGCTACTCTATCAAAAGGTAAGCACAACTATAAGCCAAGTATACGTGTTTGAAAGCATTTAAGGCAAGAATACTTAATCATACGTATCTAGATCAAAATATACGTATATAAAAGTATAAGCAAAGTATTATTAGACTTTTCAGTATACTTAAGTATATCTCTGATAAGTACATACAAAGTAAACTGAAAGTATACTCATTTATTTCAAGTTTAAAAATAAGTAAACTAATAGCACACTTGGATAAACTTCTATTTGCTTAGTGTTTTTGAAGAATATTACCAACCCTAGCTTTAACTGTGTTTAACTTTAAAGTACAGTTAGCAGTAAATGTGCTGCGAAGCAGATGACAGCAGGGACCAGCGATTATCCAGCTGATTGTAGACCATGCAGTCACTTTTAATAGCTCTGCCCACAGACGCTCGTGTTGATGGAAGAGAAAAGTGCTCGTCCCGAAAGGATGATCCCCCGATTGGTCTCTGAATCAATTAAGAGCAGATATTATAGGACATGTTGTGCCCATTGCAACAAATGGCGACGTGTTCCCTCCCAGTCTGCCCAGAGGACTAATATCATCCATGCAGGGTCTCTTCTCCATCTTAATGACTCGGGACATGAATGCTATACTAGACCCTGCACTTGGCGGGTCGCTGCTCCACCCCCCAACCCCACCAACACCACCACAACCAACCCCACCAACACCACCACCAACCCCAAAACTAACCCAACCAACACCACCAACACCAACAACCCCACCAACACCACCACCACAAACCCCACCAACACCACCACCAGCAACACCAACACAAACCCCACCAACACCACCAATACCAACACCACCACCACCACCAACCCCACCAACACAAACCCCACCACCACCACCACCACCACACCCCTCCCAGTTTGCTCCTAATGCTACAATAGTGTTTTATAGCCTCTTTAGACGGGCTGTCTCCTGCCTGCATAAAGAGTTGGACACACCCACACTAAATACGCACACTTTTTTTTTTTTATTATGATATGCAATATTATGGCTTTGAGAGGGGTAGTGTTCCATTCTGCACCGTTTTGTTAATAAGTAGAGGGCCTTTTAAAACATCTGGCATTCACAAAAGTACAGTACAAACAAACTTCCCACATCATAATTCAAAATAAAAAGATCCCCCCATAAAGATGCGATTATTTGGTTTGTTTTGACGCAGCAGCAGTTTTGCAAAAAAAAGAATCAGGCGGTCAAGGTGACAGCGAGGAGCCGGATGAGGACTAGATTCGCAGAAGGTGCGCGGAGCGTTGTGTGGATGCCACAGTGATCCACTAGACTGACGTCTCTCACGGCAGCGCAGACGAAGACCGCAGCCCTGGTTATTCACCAGACTTCAGCACAGCCGCGCAGTCGCCAGTCTCTCCTGCAGAGAGACACACACACACACACAGAAAAGAGAGAACTTCATCAACGACAAAGCTGTAGTTTTTGCAGCATGTTCCACCTTTGGCAATCTCCGTTTAAACACATTCGCCCAGTTTGATTTTTTCTCTGGCGTGTTGGACGTTTTTTTATCATCTGGTGGGAAGGAAACATTCGCCTTTTTTTCGCTTCCCTTTTCGGCTGATGTAAAAAAAAGCAACCCCCTTCTACACTGGAATGATGTGGACCTCTCATGATACTGTTGGATTTGTTTTCTTAGCCGGATTTTGCGTGCAATTCGGATTCTCCTTTGAAGGTAAGCAGTGCATATTTTTTCAGTGTCATCATCGTGTCGAGGCTTTGCTGCCCATGCCATGGTGGTGGAGGCTGCTCGGAGGAGGTAGAAAGTGTTAAAAGTGCGCAGTCTTTCTAGACTAGGCTGTTTGGAGGGGACATATTTGAAGTCAGACTGATTATATTATGATTATAATAAACCTAAAAGATGAAAAAAGCGAGCTGACGATGAGAGATGAAGATGGTTGCGGTTTTTTTTTAGCTCGTGATGATGGAGAAAAAAAAATGCAACTGGTGATTGTTTGAAATCAAGTCATTTCACACGGTGTTCCGGAGAGCTGCGGAGTTTTTTTTTTACCCACATTTCATGCACGCCACAAAATTGATTTACTGTCCCATAATTAGAACTTATTCTAAGAGGCTCCATGGCATGGAAAGTGAGCGATCAGCCGGTGATTTCAGCACCGCGGACAGCTTCTGCTGCTGCTGCATGCTGCAGGAGCTGTCCATGGTGCTGAAATCCGACTGAGATGACCACTTTCAAACTGCCTCTTCTTCTTCCTTCTCCTTATAGCTGCATCTCTCATAAGTGCGCACAAACCTACAGATAGTCTGAATGATGGTTTGGTATGGAAGTTTGCACGCACTCCTTTTTTTTCTTCCCCTGTCGCCTTTAGGCTATATCCAACCTTTTCATAGCCTCCTTCAAACCAAAATCCTTTGTTATTTTCCCTTTATGCTTTCTTGTGTTTGCCCTAATTATGTTACAGTCAAGTTTTTGTCGTGTTTAATCACATTGGAGCTCGATAAAGGGCTACAGAATGACATAAAAAAAAAAATCTGCCTTAAAAATGTGTCCACCTGCTCGGAATTAAGTGTGTGAATAATGTAGCCATGCATGGTGCGACTGTGCGTTATGTAAATTCACGTTGGAGACGCTTTGGTATCTGTGAGGATGGGAGGATGTGGTGGGTGGTGGTGGTGGTTGGGGGGACATCTCCTTCATTTAAAACAAGAACCTTTATCAACACCACAGCTGCTGTCAATCCACAAGCAGAAAGCATTTAAGTGATTAATTCATGGGCAGAAATCACACAACTGTCTCCCCATCATATCACCCCCCTTCCTCCCATCCTTCCTCTTCTCATGTGCAGGTCGCTTCACGGATATGCCCTCCAACATGACGGTTAAAGAGGGACAAAACATAGAAATGGCGTGTGCTTTCCAGAGCGGAACCACGTCGGTGTATTTGGAGATCCAGTGGTGGTTCGTGAGGACGCCGGAACCCACCGACAGCGAGGAGGAGGTCGATGCTGAAGAGGTACAAGGGCTCTTCTTTTATTCCTCTCTTAACCACCAACCCCCCTCCTCCGTTCACCCATCATGAGCTGTGCGAGTTGTGTTCTCTAAGCACACCCACTCTTAAAAGGGAATAAGGGCATCCAACAAGTATCCGCGCGCTATTACGCGCCTTATATGTCATCAGCGTGGCGCGCGTGTAGCAGCCCTGAAGACCATGTCAGGAAGTCATGGTGGAACTTTTTATTTAGCTGTTTTTCTTACAAGGGCACAACGTGTACTGAGACACCCCAGGTGAATATAAATATCACCATAAAACGTACTTATATTAAGACTACTCTTTTTTTGTATGACAAGTTTTCTGAAATTTTATGTTTAAATATGCAAATTATGAGTTATCTTATCAAATGTGTGCTAATTTGCATACATTTCCAGAACATAAATCTGGACATTGGATGAAGCCAGATTCAAGATTATTTTGTTGACATATTAGAGTCAAGAAAGAAAAGAAAATACCGTTACATTTTTAGATCTCTTTTTTATCCTTCTTTAAATCAGAAAAATACTGTCAACATCCATAAAAAACTCCATTTCCAGCATGTTTTTAGGATAAAAATGTTGTATAAATCAAGCTATGAATGATATATGAACAACCTTTCTCTGTAAAAACCTTCAGAATATAGATAGGAATGTTACTGGGAGGTTTGGTGGATGTACAGTAAGTGCTGCTGAAGTGGAGATTTGTGGCTCATAGTCTGAGAAAAAAATGATTTAGAGAAAACGGCCTTCAAAGATATGTAAAATAACATTTCATACATTTTGAAGACACTACAGGTGAATGGGGTAAAAATTTAACTAATAGATATCACGTGAAACTTCCCCAGTTCATTACTTACTTAGGACTATTATTGTTTTTGTATTACAAGTTTTATGAAATATTATGTTTAAATATACAAATGAGGCATTATCTTATCAAATATGTGCTAATTTGCATACATTTCCAGAACAGAAAGGTCAACATTGGATTAAGCCAGGTTCAATTCTTTTTTTTTCATTTTGTTGACATATTAGAGTCAATGGTTTTTACAGAGGGGATTTTGGATAAGTCTTTGTATCACTCCATAAATCAGAAAATACTGTCAACAACAATAAAAAAAAAATCCACTTTTGTCAAGTTTTTCAGAATATAACTTCTATAAATCAGGCTATGAATGATATATGAAAAAATCCCTCTGTAAAAACCTTCAGGATATAGATAGGAATGGAACTGTAAAGTTTGGTGGATGTACAGTTAGTGCTGGCTCAGAATTTGAGAGAAAATGGCCTTTAAAGATGTTGATTGTAAAATTCCATACGTTAAGACACTACAGGTGAACAGGGTAAACAAAATAACTAATAGATATCACCAAGAAATGTCTGCTAATTTTCATACATTTCCAAAACAGATATCTGAACATTGGATAAAGCCAGGTTCAAAATTCTTATTTAATTTTATTGACATATTAGAAAGACAATATTTTTTAAATGACACGTTTTCTGAAATGTTATGTTTAGATTAGGGCTGTCAATCACAATCAATCGCAAATTAATTACACATTTTTTATCTGTTCAAATTGTACCTTAAAGGGAGATTTGTCAAGTATTTAATACTCTTATCAACATGGAGTGGACAAATATGCTACTTTATGCAAATGTATTCAATATTTATTATTGGAAATTAATTCACAACACAAAACAATGACAAATATTGTCCAGAAACCCTCACAGGTACTGCATTTAGCATAGAAAATATGCTCAAATCATAACATGGCAAACTGCAGTCCAACAGGCAACAACAGCTGTCAGTGTGTCAGTGTGTTGACTTGACTATGACTTGCCCCAAACTTCATGTGATTATCATAAAGTGGACATGTCTGTAAAGGGGAGACTCGTGGGTACCCATAGAACCCATTTTCATTCACATATCTGGAGGTCAGAGGTCAAAGGACCCCTTTGTTTGGAGTGTTATTTAACCCCCTTCACAACAAGCTAGTATGACATGGTTGGTACCAATGGATCCATTAGGTTTTCTTGTTTCATATGATACCAGTATCTTCACTCTAAATGTATAACTGAGCCGCCACAACCTTAAAAAATTGCAAATTTTGCAATAAAGAAATTGGTGGCATTCAAACAAATTTGCGTTAACGCGTTATTTTAGCGTTAACTTTGACAGCCCTAGTTTAAATACATAAATGAGGCATTATCTAATGCTATTCTTGGTGAATTTAGGAGAAATCTACAGACATAAATAAACAAAGTGTAGTAAAATAAACGCTTAAATGTGTATTTTGGACGTTTTCCTTCCTCTAGTATGAAAGAAGACATGTAATGGAAGCAAAATAGACCAAAATCTCAAAATTGCCTGTAGTGTCTGCCTATAAATATGTTAAGGCTTCTTCATTATATAGTTGCTTTAAACTTCTTTATTTTAAATGTTAAAATCCCCTCTTACGTTTGGGAAACCACTGTTACATAAGACATCACCATTAAGGCTTTTAAATATCCCATCAACTCTCCCTAAAATATGGATGTGCAACTTCTCATATTTTATTTGATATTTTTGGCTTCTTTCCCTCAAACGGTTAAAATAATCCCTCCACACACAGAGCAGGGAGCAGTCCCATCAAGAGAGAGAGAAAAAAAATAAGAACATTAATCAAGGACTACTGTGGAAAAAGAAACGAGCTCGTTCTGGATATTAATTACATGATAAATGAAGTAAATGAGCCCGACTATTCATGAATGGATATACATTTTTTTTTTTTAAAACGTGGCTGAATCAATACAGCCAAAGCATATTCTTGTATATTGCCTCATTAAACAGTGCATTGGAAGCTCTTTGGCATTCTGTTATGTATTGCTGCTGCATCACTGACAGCTTCCCCCTCGCACCCCAAATAATGACGGGCTGTGCTCGGCGGATGAGAGCGCCTAAATGTGTTTACCCCATTGAAATGGATGGAAATGACTTTGCTTACACATTGTGCGGCAGGTAGCTGCATGTCAGGATTTGGAAGGGCTGGTGTATTGTCGTGACAGACATCAAATGCTGCTGTGACAATGAGGAGGAGAGATGTGTGTATGTGTGTGACTAGAGGGGGGGTGGTGGTTCGATATCCATGTGGCTTTAATTATTGTGCCATTGTTGCCGTGGCTCTCATCGTGGCGCCGGCCAGCCTTTGATGTGGGTTTGATCCCATGTGACTCTTGGATGTTGGGGCTGAAGTGGGGCTATTGATGCAGACGTCTCATTGTTACCCACATTTCTTATCATGGGAGGCTGATTGAAATGAAAGCCGCTGTGTGTGTGTGTTTGTCCTGCAGTGTTGCAGTCTGAATGGGAACAGAGTCAAGGCTGTGTCAGAGATGCTGCTCGGGAAGCAGCTGGTCTCCTGGAAATTTAAGAAGGAAATGAGTCTTCGAATGCAAATATAAGCTGTAAAAAAGTTAAGAGTTGTTGGATGTTTGAAAAAAAGGATGACATGGAAAGAGGAACGTCGAGAAACAGACAGCGGTTGGTTTCACATTGAAACGGCGCAGCAGAGGGAACGTAACAGCCGGGCGGATGAGTGGGTGGATACTTTGTCTTCAACTCTCGACGACCCAGGATCAGTTCTCGACTTCACAAATGAATAGGCTGTGAAATAGTGCTATTTTTGTACTTAAAATCCTTCTTATTCTACTTTTGTTTATGGAATATTTTTATTCAAGGCTTTTCAGTCGTAGCACAAAGAGAAATATCAAAAACATAACAAAAGCATCTACCTATATAGCTCGCTACATCCACACCTGGAACAGAAATATGCAATACACAAAGAGAAGTTAGTTATAAGTTACCAAATTACATCTCACTGTTTCATTTCAAGTATAATCCATGGGTATCCCTACAGTGTTCCATGGAGTAGAAACCAACCCCATGACATTACACGGACATTCCACGCGTCATGAGTACGCATTTTGGCATTTTCGTGTGTCATTTGCCATTCGCCATGTAAACGTCCATAGTTAGGTTTAAGCAAGAAAACCACTTAGTTAGGGTAACACATCACAGTAACCCGTCACAAATGTCAATAAAAAACATGTAACAAACGTCTCCTGTCAACAACGGTCCCGAACATGGGTCTTCCGGTTGGATGTCCTTTGTTTGTTGGATCTGGGGTGACGGATTGGGGTTCAAGTTTAGTTTATTTGCACAATAATCTAAACCCGTTTTGACTGAATTTTCTGTGTATGATGTTCTTTTCTTCTTCTTCTTATTTTTTTTTTTGGTGAATCATCTTGTCACTGTGTTTCTGAAAGGCGCTGTATTTTTTTATTATGAAGATACTAAATACATACAATAGATTTAAAAAAAGAAAATATTTTATTACTCATCAACACGACACAAAACAAACAAACAACAAACAAACCAACAAAGACCACGCAGCACAAATAATATCTATACACACAAAACCCAAGCAAGCATAAACAGCAGTAGAAAATAAAGAAAGAAAACAGAAAAACAAACTTAGAATAAATTGATATGTACAACCAAGAGAAGCATCTGGCCATATGCTCAAGATTAAATGAGAAATTTCTTTATGGAAGGTGCGTAGCATTTAATGGGATAAATTAGCAAACATAATCACCTGAAACTAAGAATGGTTGTGTTTTTGTTAGCTTAGAATGAGCCCTTCATTTCTACAGTACATAGGGAGCGGGTCCTCTTCACGGAGTCCTCCATGTTGCTCCGCCATGTTTCTAAAGTAGCCCAGAATGGACAAACCAAACACTGGCTCTAGAGAGAGATTTACGCGTTTTTACGTTACATGAAGGCCACCGTAGTTCTCCGATGTGATTGTGAAACCACCGGTCACTTCCGTTGTTGCTAAAGTAGTCTTATTATAGTATGGATGGCCGGCGTTACCGCGGTCTTGCACTCAGCGGCTCACGTTACAGCAGTCTTGGAAAGGGAGGAGTGAGGGGTACTCAGTTGGTTGCAATCTGCAACCACACCACTAGTTGCTGCCAAATCATACACACTGGGCCTAGGAAGGAGGTTATGTTTTCACCGGCGTTGGTTTGTTGGTTTGTTTGTTTGTCCGTTAGCAGGATTACTCCAAAAGTCCGAGATGGATTTGGATGACATTTTTTGATGGGGTGGGGTGTGGCACACTGATAAATCCATTAGATTTCGTTGGCACAAACAAACACGCTTGAAAAACGTTTACTTTATCTACAGACAACAATATATTTGTTCTAACCAGAGGTAGAGACAGATCTCGTCTCTTAGAATGTGAAATAGTTCTGTAAAACCTCTTCTGAATCACAAGGCGCTTAATAAGATATGATGGATGTGTAGCAGCCCAAACAGTATTGCATGTATAATAAAGAATTCAAGGGATGAATGATAATTCTTAGTTGACAGTAATGTACAGTTAGCTACTTGCAAATATTTACATGCTGAAGAAGATACAAATTGCACCATCAATTTGTGATGTTTTCACAAAATCTAATTAGTATCGGAAGGAAAATCATTTTCATGTTGTGACGTCTGGATTAGACAAAGAAGGAAAACAAACAAACAAACAAACCCAGTCAATAGAGGAAGCTGCTGTTTGGCTCCGTCGTCCACAACAAGTGGTGAACGATTCTCCTCTCAGATTATAAATGACACGCTGCCAGCTCATAATTATGCACAAACACACAGAGAGAGAAACTAAATATTCACACCTCTCCATGACAAAGAGGATTCATGTCGCCGACGGGATTTGCTACACTTGATGTCGATGTTGTTGATTCGAGTCGTAGAGTAAAGGGCTGGCGCAGAGAGGGGGAGCGTGAGCTAAACATTTACTGTTACAGAACATGAGCAGATTGCTGCGGAAGCGACGGCTCATCACTCTATACGCCGTTATGGTGGAAGTGCAGAATGAGGCAGCGTGGGGCGTGATTACACATCATTATGTAGTGTTATCTCATATTCTATTACATGTCCTCGCTCTGTTTTTGAATTATAATCCACAAAAGGCTCAAAAAAGTAGCTCTCAAAAGAGACAGAAGAAGATCATTTTGGGGGTGAGGTTGAAAGTTGTGAGCAGGGGCAGTAGTTTATTGCAGGGTTTATGTGCTGTAGCGATTGTGTCATTTAAAAAGCATCTTTGAAGCTTGTTTCATTAAATTGTCCCAGCAAAGCCATTCTTCTTTCATTTTAAATGCAAGCCACATTTTTTAAATAAACTATCCAATATGACAGTAATGAGTTGGATGAGGTCTACAATTAGAGGTGCAGTGTGCCATACTGATCCACTAGAGTCCTGTCTCTGCGCATCCAGTATTCAGTCCACTTCTTTTGGATGTTCTAGCACTACAACTACAACTATAGGACCTTGACTTTTCCTAAATTTGTCTATATTTTATTTTTACATTCTTATTTTTGTTAAAAAAAATATATATTTATGAGTATTTATACGTTGAATGGCCATAGCGGTGATGTTGACCGTATGCATTATCACTGGTTCCCACACAGATGCCCGGGTATATTAACGGCCGGGGGGGTGAGTGAGAGAAAGAGAGAGAGAGAGAGAGAGAGAGAGAGAGAGGACAGGGAGAGTGTGGGAGAGTGCGAGTACTGAAGTATAGACATGATACAAAACTTTCTTTGATTATGAAGCCCAATGTCAATGTACAATTATCTGGTTTATCAGGGCAGCGTATGAACAACACTGCAGACTGGAGTCTCTGAACGGGTCCAACGCAGGTTGAATGCGCATCGGCAAGTCGGGTTCATGTTCAATACATCTGATTTATGAAATGTATGTATCCTCACTGCGCTGCATTAGAAACACTGGAATGGCACTCGGAGAGCGCAGACCTCCGCCAAGGTGCCTGACTTTAAAAACAGCTCACAGCTCACAGCTGGCGGTACGGTGAGGTGGTCGGGTTATTATTAACACGGTGTGTTTCCGTGTAACGTATCGGCGGATGCCTCTCTCATTCAGCAGCCTTGTTATGTCTGTATAATGTTACACTTTGTTGTCTGTCATCCCGTCATCTACCGCTTTTTTCTTTCTCACCACGGATGGCCAGCAGCTCCCGCCGCACCTCGATGTCTCGCCACACATCCACACACACACGTATCTCTCTGCTCGAAGAAGGAAGAAGGCAGGGCCATGCGTCATCAACGCGTCATCAGTTACACTGCACATGTGTTTTACCCTGTGGTCTTAATGCTCAGGTTGATCGGAATCCTTAAAAAAATTCCTGAATCCGGATCATGATCCAGATTGCCACTAAAATATGATGGATTGTTTATTGTGCCACACTCCACCCCTCCAAAATATGTCATTCAGATCCATCTCGAACTTTTGGAGTAACAGACAGACAGACAGACAAACCAACGCCGGCCTTTGGCCTTGGCGGAGGTAATACGATAATCTGGTCATGGGTCTAATCTCTCGGCCGCGTCCATGCTCCGTCTCATTCTCTCTTCCTCTTCTTGCAGTTCTCGTAGGCCTACTCATAGAACTCAACATCGAGTAACTAGCTTTCTATTTATTTTTTTGTTGATTTTTTTTGTTGCTGTGATGGCAAAATAGTACTAGCGGAAACACTAGGTGTTTGTATTACTGTTCCTGTGTATATTTCTGTGACATTCTGTGATGTTTATTGCAACTTCACCAATATCAGCTGTCTTACGTTTAACACATGCAGCTTTGACGATAGAGGCAAGGCAGACTTGAGTGTTGATAGGCTGTTACTCGTCACGTATAGCAATACCAATCGGATTGTGATGTAGAAGGGACATTGAGCAAGGCAATAGAGTGGTGACTACAGACAGAGATCAGCAGCAGAATTAGCTGTAATGACAGATTCTAAAGGAATATACCTACAGTTGTTCATTCATAGCACATATAAAACACAAAATGTTCCCTCATTTGGTAGAATAATGCTTCATGATGATTTACATATTTTGTCTACAGTTGGGTTTGAGTTTTAATAAGGTCAGAAGAAGAAAAAAACAAAACAAGACATGTAGAATGTAGAGCACTAGGGTCAGGTCAAAAAATGAGGAAGTAAAGCCAAAGTCATAAAAATGACAGGTACACCGCCATTATATGCTGTAAGAACAATGTGCTATGTGAGTGAAAAGTTGCAGCTGCCTGAACTAGCTCGCAGGCTTCATTTCATTTATGCATTTTATTCATTGTGATGTAAAAAAGGCAAAATCCATTTCTGAGATGCAAAATCAATATAAATTTAAATCTATAACTGACTGACTTGAAGGCACAAACAAATTGGTATTATATTGGTTATCATTATCTCTCTGCCAAGCGTAAGCCTGGGGGATATCATGTGTTCAGTCATGTGTGTGCATCTGTCTGTCTGTCCGCAGCTAATCTCGCACGCTATTGGACCCGTCTAATATTTTTGTGCTTATTTATAACTATGCTAAAGTACCTCTTTTTTTTTTTAAGTAAAAAATATTATACTGACTGTTTTAGACCATGTCTACACGTATACAGATACTTTTAAAAATGTATATTCTCCCCTCTGTTTGAAAAAATATATATTCCGTCCACACAACCTTCGTTTTACAAAATATCTCGAACGCAAAAACGACTCAACAACAAACACTTACGCCGTAACACATTTGTGACCGAGCAGCCATGTTGAGATCAGTTGAAGAAATACCAAGCACCGCCCACCAGCCGGAGCACAGCCAATAGGAACACGGTCTCTCTCTGAAATGACCTGTGATTGGCCTAAGTCTCCAGTCACCGGCTATATTTTCTAAAGCCTGAAAACAGAGCCATGAGGAGGTGCAGAAGTCTAGCTTTCTCTCAGAACACTTGCATTACAATATGCTGAAAGGTTATTATGGGATTTTTGTCCAATGATGCCAAGAACGTTTTGCCTACTGAAGCTTTAACCGACCAGTATTGGGCTGCAAACCTTACAGTACCTTTTCTGTTGCAGGCCAAATTTTGGCCTTTGTTGTGGCTCAAAAAACTGACATCCATAGAAAAGATCGGTCTAATTTTGAACCGGAGCATCTGCAGATTAATTCCATACCTGATATTGTTATGATCAACTGAAGTTAGGCACGAAACGAGATGAGTAAATCCACGTTTTTGTTGTCTCCACCGCCATCTTGTCTGTAAGGGAGCCGGGAGCGACAACTGAGTGAAACACACCCGGAGGAAATCTGCACTCTAGTTTGTCTTCTGTGTTTGATTTTCTGTCAAACTACCATGCGAGTGTTATACAGCTTAACAGCTGACTTGAAGCCTGCGACGATGAAGTGAATAGCTCTGATGATGTAAATGACTAATGCTGACCTCCTGATCTAACCACATATCAATCCAATATGTAGTTACTCTTGTATGTACAAGTCAGAGGTGAAAACATAACTGGTGGAAGCATGCAGCAACACTAATAAACATACCCCCCGGCTGTGGGTTTCTGCCTTGCTGCTTTGACCTCCATCACAGAATCAGAAAGCATAGAAAGAACACAACCCAGCCTGCTAGGTAATTATAACAGCTGAAGGCTATGTCACACACGGTGGACAAAGAGCCTCATTTCCATGTTTTTCAATTTGAAAAATACATTAGCCAGTTCCCCTTTTGGTTTCAAACCCCAAATCCCTCTCATTCTGAAGAGGTGGATTCAATTCTTGCCGGGGTTTGATCTCCCGGCTAATCCGTCCACTATTGTTTGCCATAAGATCAATGTATTGAGTAAATCTTTACAACCCTGTCCACTGGTAATTCTATTTGGTGTGGGATTAGGTTTGGATATAAGGAAACAACGGAGAAAAGCCGGGCTAGATCTGTGGAGGTAACTGTTCTGATCCTCTCAGCCAGTGCTCGGCGAGTTTGCAGTATTTATATTCCTGCCTAGGTCGAGAATAAATACATACAAAGTATAAAAAAAAACAGCTTTGAATCAATTTAATGCTTTCTGTGAGTGGAGGAAAAATCTTTGCATATCTGGGATATCAGAAAAAGCTACACCTTGACAGTATGAATTTGGAAGCAAAAAAAAAAAAAAAAATGGCACAAAGAATCAAGAGATGCTGCTGGAGACTCGTGTGTGTGTGCTGTTTAAAGATTCATACTGCATTTTATTCCTCAAAAAATACCGCCCGGAGTGCATAAATGGGCTCGGCTGCCGGATTCAGACCTGGATTTACCTGACCAGGGATATGTTAAAAGACGGCATGATGCGTCTGTAGAAGTGAGATGAATTAAGAAAAAGGTTAGCGGACATGATGCGCAGGCTGCCCTCGGATCGAGCCCGGCAGCGAAAATAGGGATCAGCCGAGGCCTGCGGTCAGAATACAAATGACCG
This sequence comes from Sebastes fasciatus, assembly GCF_043250625.1. Lineage (NCBI taxonomy): Eukaryota > Metazoa > Chordata > Actinopteri > Perciformes > Sebastidae > Sebastes > Sebastes fasciatus. The sequence goes on from NC_133815.1 coordinate 20,055,453, forward strand.
TTGCATAAAACACCCACTGGCGCACTTTGACCAAAAATCCACTCAAGCCACTGCAAGCTTTACCTCCCTTAACAAGTGAGTTTATAAATCCAGAGGGTGTAACAGCGAGGAAGCATAAAATCCATTGGCTGCCGTGCTCTCTGAGTGACCTTACTGTCTGCCTCTCCGCCCCTCCATCACGGCCTGACTGCAGCCTCCTCCGACACTCTCGCTGAGATAACTGCATCGGGAGTCAATACGATGCACCAGGCGTCGTCCCGGTAACTGCTCTCATCAGCCCCCGTCAACCCCCCCCTCCACCACCACCCCCGTATGAGCACACATGCGTCTGTAATGATTGTAATGGTTTTCCAAATGGTTTCCGTTGAACATGAGTTCTCCACAGGAGGCTTGCCGTTTGTGTGCGAGCGCGCGCCGACACACGAACGAGAGCGCCGCTTTCATTTTTAGACCGGTGGACTGCGGACCGCTCGCTGCCAGGCTCCACTACAGTCATCAGTCATGGAAGGAAGGCTTGCTTGAAATCACCGGAAGCTGCTGCATATACTGCATTGGGCTGCTGGAGCGCTGGCCTCCTGTTGCAATGCACCAGAGTCACTTTCTCACCATATCACTCCCAAGTCAACTGTAATGCTCATACTCTATAAAGGCCCTGTCTACAGAGATATTTTTAAAAGCGGATATTTTCCACTACGTTTAAAAAAAATCTTCATTTTACAAAATATCTCTGTCAACACTCGAACGCAAAAAAGACTCCAAACGCTCGCCGTAATAATTACATGTCACCACAAGTGAGATCACAATTTAACGGTCAAGGAATTTTGTTACCACCCTTCTCACTCCCTGACCTTCATTACAGTCAGTGTGATAATAGTTATTGTTGGTGCAGGGGGGCGGGATTCCTGTCATTACTCTGCTGTCATCAACTGTCTCTTTACCTGCACAAATGAGGTCATTCAGGTTTATGTCCACAGCCCTTCTGAGTGCTCCAAACCTCGCCTCCAATCGCCCAAAAAGCACATTCAATCACCATTCGGCTTTGACATGTTTAATGTGTTCCTTCTTTGGCCTCCGGTGACTGGAACATTTTTCTAATTTAAAGTAGAAGTAATGTAATAAATCTGCATCTTAGAAGGTGTTTTCAAAAATATCGTTTTTTGTGACACAAATCTCAGTTTGCGTGTGGTAGAGGGGGCAACATGTAGAAGAAAATATCTGTTTTTAAAAATATCTGTACACGTGTGGACAGGGCTTAAAATACGAGCAAGTGACTACACCACCAGACCAGCCAATTAGTTGAAAGCATTTCTCAGAAAACTAATTAATGATAAATAAACAGTTTGACAGTAAAATCGGGATTGATGAAAGCATATGATTACCACATTGCATGAAAAGACCATCATTACAAATGGTTGGTTTCAGACTCATTGGGTCAAAACAAAACTGTAACATCCAAATGTATCATCCAGCGTACATGTTTGCTAATGTGCATAATTAGATAACAATTAGTTAAGAATCGGATACGTTTTTTCTTAGAACTCTGTGGCTCGTGTTGTGTAGCAAGCTGATGTCTCGCTGCAAGCATGACCAGAATAGCATGGTGACATTACTGTTTTATGAAAATACTGTTTAAAATTAAATGATTTTTCTTGGCTACATGAAAAAAAAGCTATGTATGAAGAGCACCACCAGACCAGCCAATTAGTTGAAAGCATTTCTCAGAAAACTAATTAATGATAAATAAATAGTTTGACATTGTAAAATCAGGATTGATATGATTACCACATTGCATGAAAAGAGCAACATTACAAATGGTTGGTTTCAGACTCATTGGGTCAAAACAAAACTGTAACATCCAACTAATTATCACAATAAGTCTTCCCTTCTCACAGTCAAAAACAATGTCAAAATGATTTTCTAAGTATTCACCATTTTTTTGTTATTGTTGAAAGGAAATAAAAAAAGGTCTGACATGGGAGATTCATCAGAAATGTTCCTTTAGCCAAGAACTCAAATCATCTGCAAACACAATTTAACTTCATTCATAGAACTTATCATTATCTTATGAATGTTAAATCTTTTTTAAACAGTGACTATCTGGGCAGAGATCACTGGACTATATGGGGCTGGGGGGGTAAAGAAAATTACGAATGAATGTGAACAGTTGTGTAAGCTGACCATGTAATGTATGATGACATGACATTGACTGTATAATGGAATCACAATTACAATGTAACTCTTTGCAAAGCTAATGTATAATTACTGTCTGAGTACGAAAAAAAAAAAAAAAAAAAAAGATCACAAAAACAGGAACATTCCTTTATCCTCCGATTCTGGCATCGGCAGGCTGGTGTTTTACTGACAGCTGACAAGGACATGATGATACAATGAAGACAAACTGCTGCTGCTGGGAACTGTAGCTACAAACCAAGGACAGACGGTATTTAATAACAGTGGTTCTGAAGGATATACGGCTCAAACACTTTTCAAAAACTCACCTAAACAGACTGACTGATATTTGTTTTTGAGCTGTTCAAAGTGTTGCAACTGATTACCTAATTAGCTATCTAGCCTGTAAACTGAGGTTAGAAGTACAATTTCGATTTTTTTAATAGCTCCAATTCAGCACGCAGCGGTTTGTAAGGCAGATAAGAACGAGATGGTTGAGGGATTCCCTAGTAGCCTAATGCAGAGTTTCCACCAAAGGTTCCTGGTACTTTTAGTCCCTGGAACTAGCCCACTGTTGTCTGCGTTTCCATCGTGGTCTAAAGACCTGTGAAGATTAGGCAAATTAGTCCACTGACGTATGAAAAAGCAACACGACGTGAGATGAGGGATGCTGGTGGTCACAGCAGTAAACATACTCTGCAGCCTGCTGGTCAGTATGGCCGCCTGTTTTGTCTTAAAAAACATGCTGACCAAAAGAAAAACGTTTCATCAATCAGCGATGGTCATCCCTGCAAACTCTACCCTACAAATTATTGTACTTTCAGAAAGTACTACCCACCAATCAGGGCCTTTTGGGGTTAAAAAGGCCCCATAAAATGAACTTAATTTAGACTCTTGCCCCAGCAGTCGAAACGCAATGAGTTCCTCAAAAGGTTCTTAGTTACGGGGGAAAGTTCCTCTGGTGGAAACGGGGCTTAATGGTTAAGGCACAGACCGCAAATACATATACACGCCGTTCTCAGTTCAATTCCAGCTGGGGACCTTTCATACTGCTCCTTCAGCCTCTGAGTGGAAGGGCTGGTGCACATGTTAATGCTAATTTGCATTATTAGCTAAAAACTTGTTGAGAATTGAATGAGTTTTTGTTTGAACTCTGTGGCTCGTGTCGAGTAGCAAGCTGATGTCTGGCTGCAAGCATGACCAAAATAGAATGGTGACATTACTGTTTAATGCAAATACTAAATACTTAATCTTGGCTACGTGAAAAGAAGCTATGTATGAAGATAAGGACCCAGCAACACCCTGTGTAATGTACAGAGATGGTGTTGTTATGAAAACTAAACAAACATAATTAAATAAAATACACATATCCCTTTTGGGTAGTGAGCACAGGAAATGTAATTTTCAGAGCACATCTGTATTTTGTAGCAAAGAAAATAAACAAATAACAGAAAAAATAAATAATCAGTTGGACTTTAAATATGTCTTTAAATATTGACTTTATAAAAAGCTCTAATTTACTGAAACAGCTGGCCACTGTGGTTTTTAACAAACTATAGTGCATTTGTTCGGAACTATTTTCAGCAGCGGATCAATCTATATTTGATGCTCTAGTGAGTATTTGGGGCAGCAGGACGCTGCTCTAGAATAACCTACAGAGTGTGTGTTCATGGTAATGAAGGAACATGTCAGCCAGTGCAACAGTGAGGCTCATTGGTGTGTTTTAATAGTTTTTGGATGGAGCTCTATGGCACAGTGGAAGAATATTATCAGGCTTTGATACACACACTTTGTATACTTGTTAATAGGATACATTTATTGTTGGTTAGGGTCTTTCCATGGTCAATAAGTGACAAAAAGAAAGCATAAAACTATATGTATAAAATGAAAAATATCAAGGTTTTCTAGCTTCATGATGACAATGGAGCGTTACGGAATATGATTGACTGCTCCGGTGTCAGAGAGAATGACAGTCGTAGCTCTGTGGGCCGACTCTGCAATATCTCAGGGAAAAAAGCCACAGCTAGACTCTCCATATTGATAAATCTGATTCAGATGCCTGTCTGCTTTTCTCTTCTTTGAAAAATCAAAGCGCCAGGATGACTCACTGGACTGTCACGCCATACCAACATAATGCATTTTGAAATGTAAAGGTCACAGAGACGATTTGCACTCTTTCAAGGATTTCATTTCTGTTTGGATTTGCACTATTTTAATTTGGTCCGCCTTTTATGCTATTATGACACTCCTCCAACTCTTTAATTTGTATGCTTTTTGGGCTGCATCATGGTCTGATCTCACATGAAGACAGCCTGTTAATTATACAATTATGGCAGGACGGATTCCACAGATTTCGGCTGATTTGGAAGAAGCCTGAGAACCAGTTCCCAACCACATGATACAGAGATATTTACTGGGAGAAACAAAATGCCTTCGCAATGAAAAAAATGCCTCTTTTAAGCCCTAGAGGAAGGGCGTCGTCACACCCTGATTGGCCAACAGGGGAAATGCACCAAGCTGCTCTCCATTGTTAATTAGGAGCCATCAGTCCCCACACCCTGCATAACATGTGATCTGAATAACCCTTCAATCCACTCTGGGGAGATGTGACATTCAGCTGAAATGAATAGGGAAAAGAGAAATGACAGCAAGTACAACAATGAGGGACTGCTACACAATGACAACTGGGGGGGTCAACTTTTTCTCCAGGAAAAGGGCGTTAAGGGAACCCAGTAAAGCACAGTCACGTGCTTCAGTGAACCAAAGTCTTACAATCCTTACAATATCTGACGTAATGTCTGCAGTCTGAAGATGATGATAAATCAAATCCATTACACCAGCTCATGGGGAAGGACGGTTAAGAAATGGTACGGTCCACTTTTAGGGTTGACTATTACAAGATTCTTTCAGGCAATATGGGACAAATATTGTAATATTCAAAGGTGCTCTATACAATATCCAGAGCAATAATATAGCAGCAAACAACTATTGTCTATGTAAAGATATAGAGTAATGTCCACCTGAGCAGAGAATGAAGCCTCTCTCCCTCTGTGTGTGTCGTAATCTGTAATTTCAGTTTCTCCATGCTTTGTTGACATAGACGGGCCGGCCCACAAGCTTTTGGTGCATGTGAGAGTGCCAAACTGGCTTGCTCACGGCTGCCGCTCTCCACTGCACTCATATGGCGGTTACAGCTGATAACGCCGTCCCGACCGATGGTGTCGTAGCAGAAGCGTAGTACCAACACTTTCTCTCTCAACTCGTCAATGCCCATTGGCTTTGGAGACCGACGCACAGGGTACCCCTCTTTCGTTACTTTTGGACGGACCAGGGACAGCGTGTCAGTATACGCTCGTTACATGCTTAGTGTCCTTTCAAAATAAACTTCTGTTTTCACAGGAAGTTAGGTTTAGGAAACGTTCGTGAGTAGTTAGTGGTAGTACCCAGCCTCCGGTTCCCCCTCAGGTTAACATTGTTAGTGCTGTTGCCATTGTTTGCACTGTTAGCACCATTAGGCGTTAGGCCATGTTGAGAGCCGTTGGAGGCAATAGAAGTGCTCTGAATTCCGTATATAGAACATTTAATTACGATTACAGGTAAGAAGGATATATACATGTTTTGACCCCCTGAACTGTTGTTTTTATCTCTTTTCCAAGTCTTAATTAGAGGGGTCAGACCCCGCAATCCCCCGATAATTCGAAGCCTGCATAAATATATGATTTTCAGTGTTGTTAAATAGGTTAAATAAGTAAAACATGTTTAGAAAAGCATGTGCACACATTCAAATCAGTGAAAATGTTAATAGATAAGGATGCTATTGTTGCAATTGTTTTGTTTTTCTTTCTATTTCTGCAAACCATACCTCTCTTTTCCTCTGAATTATACTTTCTAACATGCCAGAAAAAAACCTGTCTGCTGTCGGATACAGGGCAGTTTCAGCCATGTTGAGCCCATTCATGTGCTGCACAGGAACGAGATGGCGGAGGGAGGGATGAAGGGACGAGCAGATGGAAAAAACATATGGGAGGTGTGATGCAATAAGGATACAGAATGCCTTTGGGGAAATATCTGGAAGAGATTCATACATGCATGCAGAACAAATCCTCGTTTACTGTCCCACGTGTAACACACAGCTCTGTACTGTAAATTGGCACGAGTGCAAGACATGAACAGCAGACTCACCGAGCAGGGACTTGCTGTTTCAGTGATGCAAGCTATCCGTGCTTGTTGTCCATGATGAGGGGAAGAGAGCTTACGGTAGCTAGTTAGCTTAGTGACTCGTTCCAGAAGTATTTGGAGCCCACATGAATGTACACGAGTAGGTTTACAGGCACTATACTCTAAGGTTGTTATGCCTCGAATGGAGATGGCAATTATTGGTCCTTTGGTCTCCAAGTGTTCAGAACAGGTCATGATCCAGCAGCTTTCAGATTCTTGTCTCATATATTCACTGTTTGTGGATAGGTTGACTTCATACACAGGAGTACATTCTCACTTAGTGAGTAAGTGAGTTCAACTTTATTTATATAGCACTTCTCAAAACCGGGGTTAAAAGGTGAATCACAGTTACAGAGAGATGATAAATACAACAAACCGGAGCATAAATAGAGATATGAACAAATCAGGGCAAGGAAGCATCAGTCAGTCAGGAAGATTAGTCTACATAAAAATCAATACGACCTTTGAGATCTTGGTGGTTTTGAACTATATATTTTAACCCGATGTAGGATTGTAGTAATCTGATGTCTGGATCTTAATCCTAACCGGGAGAAGCTGACTGCAATGAAGACCCAATGATCCCACGCTACTTCAAGACGTCTCCAAACTCCGTCCTTTGTTATGGTTTTGCTTGAGAGAATCCTAGTGGAAGAAAATTGCGTTATGTGCGTTTAACAGAGTTTGCCGATGAGACTCCCAGAGGGGTTCTGTAGTCTAGCAGTCATGACAGAAAATGCTCACCATGAGTCTTGAACTGAGAACAGGACACAACCAGGAGCCCTTGTTCTGATGAGCTGAGAGGCCTAGTAGACCTCACTGATATAAGTGTCAAGTGTGTAGTGTCTTACAAGTATTTCCAAGGACTGTACACATGCTATGGCTTCTTGGCTTGAAGAAGAATACATTGCATTACAGTCTGAGGCCATGGCGCAAAACGGTGGATTGAGCCCTCCGGGTTGGGTGTGACTCACGGCCCCAAGCGAGGGAGGTCAAGTATCTCGGGGTCTTGTTCACAAGTGAGGGTAAAATGGAGCGTGAGATGGACAGACGGTACGTTGCCACGTCAGGAGTGATGCGGGTGTTGTACCGGACCGTTGTGAGCTGAGCCAGAAGACAAAGCTCTCAATTTACCTGTCCGACCCTCACCTATCGCTTTGGGTAGCGACCGAATTAATGAGATCGGGCGATACCTTCGTAGGGCGGCTGGGCTCAGCGTTAGAGATAAGGTGAGGCACTCGGACATCCGGAGTAGAGCCGCTGCTCCTTTGCGTAGATACGGGCCAGTTGAGGTGGTTCGGGCATCTTATCAGGATGCCTCCTGGACGTTTCCCTTGAGAGGTTTTCAGGACATGTCCAACTGGTAAGAGGCCCCGGGTTAGACCCAGAGCACACTGGACATATTATATATCTCGTCTGGCCTGGGAACGCCTCGGGGTCCACCATGAAGAGCTGGAAAACATTGCTGGGGAGAGGGACGTCTTCTTAGCCTGCTACCCCTGCGACCCGGCCCCTTATAAGCAGCAGATAATAAACAGATAGTGCATTGCAATAGTCAAGACACAAAGAGAATGAATGGTGCATTGTGGGAGCTGTTGGAAAGATAAGAGACACAGTTTGGCAGTGTTTCTTAAGTGTAAATATCAGGAAGTTCAACTGGAAGTCTACAATAACCCCTAGCTTACTGGAAACCAACTATGAGTTAGAAGCCAAATAACCTCAGTGCTGTTGAAAAATGCCAAAGATCTGATCTGGTGCAAAGGAGATTTGTTGTGATTTAACTGCAGGAAGTTATAAGACATTTGTACCATGGCAGTTTATAAAATGGCACTGAAGCATCGGGTAAAATCTAGTAAGGTGTTGTGACATGTGCTGTTTCTTCAAAGTCTTTTAAACAGGACCAGATGGGATTGACTTGCACAACTTGGTGTGCTACCTGCAGTTCCTCCCATTGGACTTGCAAAGTAGGAGACAGACGGCTGACTGATCATTATGAAACCAAGGAGATGCATTCAAGTGGATTCATTAAACTAGCAATGTTCTAAAAAAAAAGAAGGAGCACAACAATTGATTTGAGCCTGACAAGAAGCTAAGAATGAAAAGAAGCCTAATTTAAGCCAGTCAGAGCTGAGAGGAGCCATAGAGCTGGTGATGGTGTCGGTTCATCACATTACACATAGTCTATTTGACCCATCGTCAATATAAAAGTATGAATTAGTGCAGCTTTAAATATCATCAGAAAAGATAACATGAAAATTACTATGAACCCTTTGAATTTGAGTCTGAGATCGTAATATCTCTAAGTTTATTATTGATTTCTCCATATCTACTTATAAGCACTAACTAAACCCTGTTCTTCTTATGTTTATTTTCAACACAAGTTCGTGAAATAGTCACAAAATTAAATATATTTGATTTGTGTGCATAGACACAAATTTCCCCTTTATTTCGTGATGCTCAACAACATATTTTTAGTGCATTTTCCTACGAATGTCCAGCAACACGTCATGCATGTGTCAATTTCCGCTCCAGTCTTTTCAATATATAACTACTCAGTTAGGTTTAGGAATAGATCGACTTGGTTAGGCTTAGGCAACAAAACTACTCAGTTAGCTTTAGGAAAAGATCACGGCTTGAGTTTTTTTATAACACCAGAAGTGCCGTAACTTAAGTACGGAAGTTATGTGACAAATAAATCAACTCTGACTCAACTCTGGTTTTACATGGGACAGCAACACCGGTCTCCTGGGCAAAAGTCCTGTATATTTGACCCACCCATCAACCCCAACCTCCTCCCTACGCGGCGTTCGCCGCTCTTTATACTTCCCGGTTCACAGTTATGTGTATTACATATGAACTGATTTCATTTTGACCATCATGAAAAAAAACTGAAAATCACTATGTACAAAGTGTATGTGTATATGTACACAAATCGATACATTCAATTCTGTGACTATTTCACAAACTGCTGTGCAACTGGGCTTTTTATTCTTTATTTTTCGTCCTGGAAATGACCTGCAGACACCAGTTTAGCACATCAAATGTAAAAAATCTTTCATGAGTACATGTGGAAATGTGCCAAAATGAACCAACATTCATGTGGGCCGAAAATGTCAAGAACTTTAAACGCACAAAAGCTCAACCTCTCAACCCCACTTTACAAGAATTGGTTACCACATGCATTACTGATTCTGAAAAAAATCATACAAAAGTCTACAGAATATGCATCAATCACCGCTGCTCTCACGTGTCTGCACTTTCTCTGCAACCAATATATTTACCAACAGCTTTTCCATAATCCACCATATTCCTTTTGGTGCTTCAATCAGCAGCAGATAATGACCAGTGATGGCAGGAAAAGAGCTTATAGACACCACAGTGGGACAGGAAATTAAACATGGATTAGGGAGATGGTTTATCCTTGCTGTTTGATCGCAGAGGCAGATTATAATACAAGCGTAATGATGGAGGTGTTAAGGTTGGCTGTGACTTTAACACCATGGAAATCAGCTTATATACACTGACTATTTCCCTCATGTCTATCTGAATGCACAACCTCTATTTTATATCTTTTATTGCTGATATTGCAGTGAGGATTATGTTTAAAAATAGGACCTGCTGCTGCCTGATGTGATGCTTGTGTTCATTCAAAATATGAGCGCCTCACTTTTACAGTCGTGATGGTTTATCAACCTCCACCTTGACTCCAAAGCAATCCATTAACCTACATCGTTTTCACTAATAGAAAAAAAAGTTTGAAAATGCTTTTTTCTATCCTGCTAGTGAGAAGCTGTACACACACTCCTATTCTTCTTCTGTTGGACACAGACTTGTTATTTTCTTGCCAAAGCGTGGCATTATAGTTCTCTGTGTACACAAGGGTGGAGAATCCACTGTCACAGATGCGTGGTCGTAAACCGCAAAGTCACTTTATTGCTTTTGATGTCAGCCCAAGAAACCGGCGTGCAGCCGATCCAGCGCCAGACAAGAATGGGGGGGGGGGGGGGCGCTGGATCTCATATCAGCCTTCTTCTAACAGCCACTGCAGATAATTCAATCAACGGATCCTTTGCTGTCACTGTTCTTCTTCTTGACCCCTCTGTTACACTGCCACTGAAAGGAAACTGAATGCATTTGGTGTCACAACAGCAGTTGTCAGACTCGGAGAAGTACTTCTCAAATTGAATCAGAGGCTTCTCCAAATGCCTACAGATGATGCCTTTGATGCCAGCTCTGTTGGAGTGCTCCTCCATTGTTGGCCACGTTTGCCAAGTTGCAGCCCTTTGCTTGTTCTGTTACTCGGCGTTGTGCTATCTGATGCGGTGATGTACCGATGCTTGATTATGTTTTGCCCCAAACCCCCCAGCTTCATTTGATCTTATGTTAAAACATATCAGCATGAGACTGAATCTTCTGCTTTGTCTGCAGTAAATATAAATTCACACACATTTGGTATTGTATTTCACTTTATAATAACCATCATTTATAATGGTAAATTGATTGTTAATTAAACTTAAATAGTTGTTTTACTGTTAACAAACAATGGAAGGATAATAATAATATTTACTAATTATTAATACTAATTGTTTAATTTCTGTTATTTTGCATTAGTTTGTGTAACATAACATAATTCATTTATAAATTATATATTGTATTATGTGATAATAGCTGATAACAATTACATTCTGATTACATTAGTAAAGTATTCCTTATCAGTTTATTGTTGCACACTTTATAACAATGCATATACTATATTAAGTATTTCTTAATGATTGCCAAATGATTTGTAACACTTAAAAACATTGTTTGTAAAACATCTACAAACATTACATACGTAGGTAGAGCAGAAACCAATTATTAACCATTGACAAGTAATAACAATATTTCTAAATAATCTTTACACTTTACTCTTTTAAAAGTATTTATTAACCATTTAACAATGTATCATAATCATCAGTTGCAACTTTATAATAGCTATAGCAAATAATGATTATAGATGGTTTACAAACCAAGTATTAACCATTAACAACGAAATATCTGGCCCATCTTTCCATGTAAGGTTTATAGATGTTTTTCAAGATCTTAAAGGTTTACAAATACTTTTGTAATCATAAACAAATAACAAAACATTAGTATGTCATTGTTTGTTAACAGTAAAATAACTTACTATAACTATACTAATTTAAATTAATTATCAATAATATTTTATAAATTGGTGGTCAGAATAGTGTTATTATAGTGTTGTAAGTGTTACCTTATTTGGTAAAGGATGCATCAATAATGAATCACATAGGGTCGGGGATGCTGCTGCAATTGTCCCTGCATGTTAAATCTCTGAAGCAATTTGCACTTCAATTCACTTCACTTCACTGCGCTTTATATTGTAACTAACCATCATAACTAATATTTGCAATTTACATGTGTTTAAGCAACTAATAAGGTCAACTCTGAGGCACAGCAGATTGTACGAATGCCTGATGAATCATAGCGCTACAATGCAAGCAGAAAGACGTCATCACATCCCAGCATCCATCTGTGTCGGTGCCATGTTGGAATTCAGAAAAAGAAATAGCCCCAAATCACACAGTATTGAAGGTCCTTTAGTTGAGGATATTTTTGTAAATTGTTTCAAGGATCCATTAGTTTCCATTCATTCATTCTGAGCTCTGAAAGTCTTCTTTCAGATGTGCTGCTCCATCTTCATGGAACCATTTCCAACAGATCTTGCAGCTTGATACTCTGGTCTCCCTGAATAATTTCAGAGAACTCATTAAGAGCACCATTAATCTTAGCTGTACACGTTGGAGCGGCGATGCTCTTAATTAAGTATATTGATATTTGTAATAAATACTTGCTCTTCTGACGATAATTTATACTCATTCTGATTGCTTGTCTTGAGCTGTTTTGTCTTTATGATGGAAACGCAGCACAAACAAGAAATGTCTCAATTTGTTAGTTTGGAGAAAAATAGTGACTGAGTGAGTTAAATGGATATTTATTTTGTTATGGTGTGAAGATCAATTAGCAGATTCCACTTGACAATCTGTGTTTCAAACATAATGACGATACAAGATTGACAAAAATAATGCAGACTTGATGTTCATGGTGATAAATTACACAGCTTAAGTACATTTCAACAGTCTGCTAATTGAGTTTTATAATGATCCTAAATTAATGGATATCAATGGCTGTCTTTAGGTGAAGGAAAAAAAAAAATCCAAAACATAACACTATATAGCATCCATTAGAAAATGGTCGGTAAAATGTTAAGTATACATGATTGTTTTAGTCAAAGGTATCTGGTGAAGTTTTCATTCAGAAGCATGAAACTATGCAACCACCCGCTTTGGATGTTATCAGCCGATTGAATGGGCATCATTGGTGGTTATCAGCCTCATAGATATGAGTTAGAAGCGGCCTGCCACACCTATTAGTAGGTTCAGAAGGCCTTTATCATTTATTCAGATGGTAGACCAACGGTACACATACAAGAATATGACGCCGACCTCTAGCGGCCATGGTATTTATGACGGGAGAGTCCGTTCACGTACTATGGAGAGCGACAAATGGGTGGCGGTCGGAGCCGATGGATGGGCCAAACAAACAGGACTCTGTCTTGTTTCTTTAAGTACTATATAAGGACATTTAAAGTGTATATTAATGTGCAGTTTTTGACAACAATTATAACGTACTATATTGTCATTTATTATCAGTTCATCCAGTTATGGACACTTGACATGTGGAGAAATAGTTGTGTTATAAACCATACATTAAATCTTTATATAGAGCTTATAAATGCTAATCATATAATGCAAAATATTATATGTTAACATAATTTGCACATTAAACTATTTCAACCTTGTATTGTAAAAAAAATAAAAAAAATAAAATGGCATTTCAAAATGCCTTCATAGCATCTTATAACCACTCCATGTCCATGGCTGCATGCCATCAATTTTTAACTCTCCATTCCCATACGTCAGTGAACTACATGAATAAACAACATGAAGGAAAAGAGTTTTATATCAGTGGAGGCCGGTCCACAGAGGCTATGTTTGAGAGGCAGAGAGGGAGATCACAATATAAAATAGAGTAATTGGTGCAAATAAACCATTACCAAATCTCAGTATCATTTATACAATGATATCATAATATTCTATTAGCCAGTTACCTTGTTGTAACCATAGTGCAGCAGCATGTTGGGCCACCTGTTTAGCTGTCAAGCCATTGTTTTAATGATTAGTTTTCCGTTGTACTTAAAAAGTATAGAGATAAGCAGCCAACTAGTTTTTTAATTTTAATAATTTTATTTATATAGCACTTGTAAAACTTAATCCCAAAGTGCTTCCCATTTTAAAAGATTTAGAGAATAAAAATAAAGACAAATCTGAATCCCATGTAATATATACAACAATTAGGAACATGAGAGCACATAAAGTATACTGTATCAAGTAGCGCTGAGCCCATACATAAAATGGAGGTGCAATTGCAAAATAAGAGAAATAACTTAATAAAATTACATGACGCCATGTGGGTTGGTTTCCGTCCTGTCGCCAGCCGCCACTGTTCTATATGTTCCATATTTGTTGGCTCTCTTTTGTTTTGCGATGATGAAAGATGAATAATAAACAAACCGGTGTAAAGTCAAATTGTCTGAGAATGATGTGCAAATGAAAAGAATAACTTGATGAGTGTGAAACTTCAAAGATTGTTTGCTCTTGAGGTTGTGAAACTCCAGGTGGAAGTTGGAGGGCAGAATGACCTTACTATATATTAGGAAGACGGCATTGCTTTTAGTTTTTAGTCTAGATCATAATGGTAGCAGGCCATTGCCTGAGGAAGGGCGGAGGATGATTTGTTTCAGCTCACAGGACTCATGGCCCATAATGCCTTTCCCCGAGGAGCTTAGATCTAATGTAGAGGACTTTTATTGGCCAACATGATTCATTTCTCTAATTGCTTCCAGTCCCCTTGTTCACCTATCCTCACTGAGATATAGATAATTACATGCCCGATTCCAGTTTTTAAATATGCACTGCATTGTTTCTTATTTAGTAGAAATAATTACTTTTAACTATTTCCATCCATATTTTATAAAGGTATACCTAAAATAAAAATGGCTGTGGCTGCTGAATCACAGTGAGTAGATGTGTACGCCTCAGCAGGAAGCTCACTGTTAAAGGTTTCTTTAACCCAAACAAAAGTCTACATCATTATCTTTGGCTTCGTCTGGAGACACAGTGGAGCCACAGACAAAATATCAACAAAGACTGACTCAAATTTGTAGAAAGTACCAGTAAGTTCTCTTTTTTTTCCCCCACAAATATGTCTGGGTGACTGAATGGAACCTTAAGAGGTACAAAAAAACAACAACAACAACAACAGTGTATAACCCAATGTGACAAGATGAAGTGATTACAAATAATTAACAGTAGCAGGGCTGAATTAACCCACCAGGGAAGCAGGGGCGAAAAACATGAGCTGTCAGCCCCTATTGACTATACAGTGTCTTCCTCTCTGTGCATTCTAGGGGCGTAACTAAAAACAAATACATTATTCAGATATGGAGAGATAATACACTCTGAAGGGCATCAATGTATGCAGTACTGTTTTATTATTTGGCATGAGACTTCCTATAGTCTCACTCCCAAGATGACAAATACCAACGCTTGGACAGTAGTCCACAGCGCCTTTATATCAATGCATGGTAGGGTTTGTAAAAACATCATGGTTTGGCTTAAAATTACCACATTTGTTACGTTATTTATAGGGCTGTTGATGGATTCAAATATTTAATCATGCTTAATCGCAATTTAATCACACATTTTATATCTATTCAAAATGTACATTTTGTATCATTTTGCATCTGTTCAAAATGTTCCTTAAAGGGAGTAGAGATTTGTCAAGGATTTGATACTCTTATCAACATTGGAGTGGGCAAATATGCTGCTTTAAAATGGATGCAATGTTGACAACATTGCACCCATTTTCACCAGGTTCGTTGTGCAGTGGAGGATACAACTTGACTGTTGTATTATTTTCACCCCATGATCCATATTGAAGCCTAGTGGCCTGACATGCTGAATTTAGGGCCAATCTTTAAGGCCAAATGGCCAAGAGAGCTTTTTACATTTTTGTTAGTAAGCTTTCACATTTCTTTTCATGCACAACCTCCATTTGTTAGAATATGCAATATGACTCACTAAAATATTCCTTTCGAAAGCTTTCTTATATTATATCACATACTTTCCTCCCAGTACAGCCACCAAATCATTAGGTCCAATGATCTGTTGGACTTATTCATCCATGGTTAGAACCATCCATTCGATTTCCATTATTATTTCAACCAAGTTCCGCCCCTAGAATGAGCACACATGTATTCAGGAATTGCGCCATGTGTGCACAATGTAGAGTGCAATGAAAAAAAGGCCTTAAAACTAGATGTAAACCCAGGACCTCTCTATATGATGGGTCCACAAGATTAGGTATTAAAGCAGGTATTGCCTTTAGGCCCCTATTTCAGTTGATAGTGGGCTTTAGTGGTGGATGCAGTTTACTGGCTAATTATCGTAGACCACAGCAGTAGCCTAGAGGTCAGAATAAAAATGCCTTTAAAAACAGCTCAGTGAGAATAAACTGACCCATTCTACAGGACCTTTCATCAAAGAGTAAGGTTAGAAATACTAGAATTAGTATCCCAATGTCCACACTCACATGTTCGGGTTTGGCGTGTTCCCGCAAAGTCTTTGAGGGTTTAGGTCTGTCCCACTGTTAAATCGTCAAGTCCTTGAGGGCTCTCTCGCAGACATGATGAGCCCTTTATGAACACTTTCAGTAAGTCCGCGTTTCTGCAGACTTATGCCTGAGGGAATTACCCACAATACATACCTTTGTGATGTTATACACAAAGTTACCTTTGGGAGCCTGGAGGCATACAAAAAAAGGTAAAAGAAAAGGATGGCACATGGGTATTCAGCCAGGAATATTAAATGTACACAGAAACATTAACATTAAAGGCATAATGTGTAACTGTTGTCGGTTGTTGGTTGTAAACACACGGCATTTAAAGTTGGCCACACCTCTTCAGTTTAACGAGCTGAGAGGGAGAGAGAGCAGCGATGCTGGAGCGAGCTATAGAGTGACTGAAGAGAGGGAGCGGTGTTAGTGAGAACAAAGCAGCAAATCAGAGAAACTAAACACAATTTTCTAAGTGTTTCCCGGCGGTTATGTTCTTAAACACACAACTAACTACGTATGCACAACCCTGCGGGAACGTGCCGGGTCGTCGGATTTTGATTGACTGCAGGCTTCCTGTCTGCTGGCTGTGTCTCTCAGCGCTGCTCTCGTCAAACGCCAGACACACAGCGATCATAGCTGCACTCACAGCGCAGACAGGAGCAGGAGGATCACTGGAGCACATGCACATAACACAAACCGTTCTCATCCATGAAATGCGGCCGCTTTGTATCTAACAGAGCTAAAGGGGGGCTTGTGTTTCGGTATCAGAAGCCGAGGGGGCGTGACAAAGTGGCGGCATTTGACCAACTGAACGGGCTGCACACCTTGCATGCTGTTACACCCCAACGTGGGGCCCAAAGAGGGTTAACAGAAGGCCAGCAAAATAATAAGAGAAAATCCAAGCAGAGGGCTTCAGGGTCTCTGCAGAAACAGACACTTCCAGTGGGGCAGAAGTGATGATTGAGGGGGATTATTTTTGTATCAGTCTATATATTGTTTTTTTAGTTAATTCTTGCATATTATACCTTTAAGGATTTAAGATGGTACATAAAAAAACATGTGAAATCAGAGGAATGCAAGTATAGTCTATTACGCACCTGGTTTATTCATCACCCATTTCTTTTCACTTTGCTTAATGATGCTGTTTTGACTAAAACCAAGTAAATTGATTATTTGGTAATTTCCTCGTCTCGGAACGCAAGAGCCTGGAAGATGTTCAAATCACGCAGTGAAAAACATCAAATAAAAACCCAGAATTGTGCATAACATATTTTTGGCATTGTCATGGTAACGTGATATGTCACTGCATGCTGTCCCATTCATATTTATAACATTTAAAGCCCTTGCAGCCTCTCACACTTTACCAGGTGACGTCAGTTTAGTTCCTGAGGGTTCAGGGCACATGCAGAAGATTGCCTTCAGGCCTTAAGGGAGACATTGGGATCGGGTCGTAGTCTTGCAGCAACACCATCGGCCGTCATATCATCATGCAACTGTATGGAATGCTACCAATGTCCAGCAGGACGTGACTGGCGAACCGCACTGAGCATACTTTACATTCCCAGGATAAAAGAAGCACCATCATTAGATACATACATCAGATGCTTGTCTTGTAACAATGCCCATATGTGTGATGACGCCGGCAGGGCGGCAGGAGCTGCTACACCTCATTAAGGCAACCTACTCACAGCGAAGTGACAAAAAACATGGAAGGACTCTACAGGAAGTGTGACTTCCTGAGGCAGCGGCCTCATCATTCAGCCCTGTCTGTCTGCTGGCATTAAGCTCACGAACCACCATGATGCTGACGGACTGTTTAGACAAAGCAGCGCAGGTGAACAGGACGAGCCGGTTATTCTTTTAGACTTGACATTTCATATTAAATAGACTTGTTCATTTTGACTCATGTATGTATTTGAAACAGCTAGTTTTTCATTGAGAGACATGAATTTAATTGTATCCTTAGCAGTGGATCTTCCTGTCATTTGAATGGATACACGGCGAAGAATTTCCTTTCACCATTCATGTACAATACCTCGTAAAATAGATGTGACAAAAGATACCAAAGACTCAGCATAGAACAAATGTGAAGACATGTCAAATCTGGCCATTTCTACAAGATAACCAGGCACTATTGGGCCACCATTGAGCATCTGTGGCTGATTGCCTCTTTCAGCTTTGGCAGTGTGTTTGGCATTGTCACTTGGCTGTTAGTCGGCTCTTATCAGTGGTTATTTAGGCATCCCATCGTGTTGAATCAACTGCAAAGGCAGCCTGTGAGAGACAGCTGTCTGACTGGCTGCTCAGACGGTGAGAAATTGAAGGAGGAATCTTAACAAATAAGAGCGGAAACAAAGAATACAGATGGCTCTATAGAGGACAAAGGGAATCGATGTGTATGAAATAATAAATCCATAACGTTTTGCAAGGGACTGTGATGCTGCACCAGTTTGAGGACTACGACTATTTGCTATCACTGCATGTAGGCTACGTGCGCTATTTATTTAGAACGTGTGTTCTCTGGCAGTCGGCCCAACGTACCAGAGTGTTCTTTATGGGCTTTAAACATTTTTATATTTGTATTTTAAATGACATGCAAATTAATCTCCCTCTATGCACTCCATGGAAAAGGGCCTTCAATCTAAGAACTTTACAGTGCCAGTTGCAACTTTCGATAACACTTTCTATGACACCCACCCGTGTATTATAAACATACTTATAATACCTTGTAATATGTTTATAATCACTGTATAATTATAAACACTCATAAATATTCAAAATTATTTATAACATTATCTTTGCAAAAAAATAAAGGTCAGTGAGTGACCAGCAATGATGAAGTATTATGATACTTGACCTTACAAGTCATATAATAGAGGAATAATAAAATGCTTTATAATTTTTTATGATTATTGTTATACAGCATTGTGAATATGTATGCTTAACTATAATTATGCAGTGCTATCAGCAGATTTCAATGCATTACGAGTATGTTTATAACACATTATAGACATCATAGAAATATATTTTTAATAAAAGACATGTTTATGCAAGTCTTGTTTATGTTTGTTATTCCTCTGAATTTATCTGAACTTAGTACAATAATAATTAGCACCATATTAAATATTTATAAATACGTAGGGAATTATTGACCTCTAAAAGAAAGCGTTGCTATTTTATTTCCCAGGATGAAGGTTAAAATGCTGTTTCACAATTCAGGTGAAGAAATACTGAATCCTGGTGGAAAAATACTGGTTCTAAAAATACTGGACACAGCCAGTTTCAAACAGAAGAATGTAAACTCCATCCAGGTCGCTAAATGCCCCAAAATGACAGCCTCACTTCTTCGGTTGGTCAGCTCGGTCTGCGCTGTGTTAAGCTGCAAAAGAGTAGGGGGAGTATAATTTGGAAAGATTTATTTCGGATAATGTTAAGCCTACTGTAGCTACAGTGGTCAATGAAGCAAAATATTATGTGTCAGAATGAACAAATGCAGGCGAAAATCATTTTCACCTGTGGTACCTTAGAGGACTAAAAGAGCCTGAGCACATTAAAGAGTGTGATTTGATGAAAGCGCCGTCAGTGCTGATGTGAGGCTGACGTTGATGGGGTGGATTTCAACGGTGAAAGACTGATGCTGACAGACGGGAAGACAGAACGAGGAGAGACAGGTAATGAAGGGAAAAAGTAAGAAAATACCAGAAGGGATTATTTCAGGCTCAAAGATTGTGAGAATGTTCTTGGAAAAAAAAAAAGGGGGGAAGGAAAATGGCTGAAAATGTGAAAGGTCGGTGTATTATGTGTGTGATAGTGCTGCGGTGTATCTACTCCACTGCAGATAGTTAAAGACGGATGAGGGACACTGTGTGTGTGTGTGCAGCAGACAACAGGAAGAGAGCGAAGCAGAGAAATTAGACTCCGCTAGGCCTCCTATATCCAGGGATAATAGAGCTGTCACACTGTTTTGACTCAGGGCATTGATTCTGCCTTTAATTGCTTTAGGCCTCCGCTTGCTGGATAGCAGTCCGAGGATATTAAATGTAATGTATTGTTGCACTAGAACAGTTATGACACTGATCACGCACTGATATGTACTCATGTGTTGTCAGTGCCAACAATCCTTTTATCGATTGGGGCCGCCTCCAAACAATTACGGCGATTGTTTAGGGCATAACTCAGACGGAGCAGCGCTCCGTTTCCATCCAACATGGATATTTTATCGAGTCAAACTAATGACTTCCTGCATCCATGCCCTCCTCTATTTTCAATACGATGCTTTGTCCACAATGATTTCCAAAGGACTAACATTTATCTCACAATCAGGCTCAAATTCTAGTGGTGGATGAACCCTTCCCATTTGACCAAAAGACTATTCCCCAGTCCCCGTTTTTGCATTCGATTAGAGCAAGTGATGTAGTTTACCCAGCGAAAAGAGACAGACCAGGCCGCCGGGCGGGAGGGGAGGTGGATGGGTCCAAAAAACACAAGGCTTTCATCCAGGAGACTGCTGTTCGTGTCCCGTGCATCATGTTACAATCAGCTGTTCGTTTGTGTCCTGTGTTCACAACGTTCATTGTAATTTTCATTGTACAAGCGTAGCAGTTGCAAGCCCAACCATGTAGTTCTTCCCTAAACCTAACTATAGTGGTTTTGTTGCGTTGTTACGGTTGTTACGGTTGTTACCTTATGCTGCTACATTATTATTTGAACACAAACCATGATCTTTTTTCTAACCTTAACAAAGTAATTTTGTTGCCTAAGCCTAACCAATCATTTCATAATGTTAACCACGTGGCATTGTGCATTTCTGCGAGCGTGATATGAGGCTGATATGAAACATATTTATGAAACGTATTTTTGGTTAAGAAACGTCGACATATCACGTGGTTTGCAGAAATGCCAAAAAAAAATTCTGCCAACTGGGTTATCTCAGTGGTCATTGAAGATATTAGCCAGAGCAGTGAAATCAGAGTTTTAGCAAATTATGAATGCTGAATTGATCCAAATTTAATTAAAAAGTATAGTATGTAAAATTGCATTCATCATTTTCTATAAAACTCCAATTCTCACTCCATGTTATGACAGTGGTCTTTGGGACTCTTTGGGATTTGTAGTTCAACAACTAGCTGGCATGCTACCTAGATAGCACAGCTGCCTTGTGAATTATAAATCTGTTTTTTGTTAAGAGCAAAGGCGAAAGTAGCATTAGCTTATTTAGCCATGTCATTTTTTTTTATTCAACACTAAAACCATCAGGGGTCACTGGATACCTAATAACGCCAACGGTTAAAATTTACCCACCATTGTTTTTCAAGGTACAAGGTTAATGTATTCGTGATTCTACAACACACGGTTGTATAACAATGATGCAGCTCAATAGAGTATTACAGGAATGCGTCTGGAAGTCAATGGGCTTTTTTGAATTAGTTTTTAGTTAGATGCCTGAAATAAGGTCTGTGGTTAACACAAGTTTAAGAGATGTTAATGTTTTGTTCTATGACATAAAATACATCAATACATATCCCACTTGTGAATTTTGAAGGATTTATGTGTCTTAAAAAAGGCAGTTGCTAACAAGTGGCTAAATGAAACTACTAAACGAGGGAACCCAGGGCGATGCTAACTTCCTGGTTGGCCTACAAAAACATGTCATCCCTGGAGCACTCTATTACCCACAGTAGTAGACAAAAGGCATTGCCATAGCAACATAGAATATTTATCTGAACATGTAAAATGAATTGCGTGAAATGAGTGCATTCTCTGTAGGGGTCAATTTAACCCGCTGGTGCTTATACTGTAGGTATAAATAGCATTTAAAAAAAAAAAAATAAGACGAAATCTGGCTTTATCATGACAGTTTTTAACAATAGGGGCTACTAACACACTTTTAGGAAAAGTCACTATACGAACTATGAATATTTTATTAAAACAAACTGTTGAGATAGATGTGTATCCAACAGTCATCTGAGTTCAACCTGGCAACCTCAAAATGAGAACAGGATTTTTGAGATATTGCCAATAAATAGCTCCTTTACTGCTCCACTTTTACTCAACTCAGCTGCTAGAAATACAACGTATCGATTTAACATTTATGTTTCTACACATATCAATAAAGATGTACGGTGCAAAAAAGGACAGCTTTGGTGTTGTTTTGGGGGCATATTCTCCCCCCTTTCTGATGCAGCTATGCTTCCAGGCCTTGTGCTAAGCTAAGTTAAACATCTGCGTAGTGAGATGTGAGATGAAATCATATTGATCCTCTCATATGACTCTGGGTAAGATGGAAATCAATGTGGATTTCGCAAAATGTCAGACTGTTTAATTTGAAGTTGCACTGGGCTATGTCTCACTTTAGCAGCCCTAAATGGCAGCAGGAGATAGCAGCTGGTCTTTTATAATTTTTGATTGATTTTATTACCCAGAAGAGTGAGATTATTAGCCGACATGTCCTCCTCTCACATTGTGTCCAGAGCCAATACCCAGAGCAAAGAGCTGCAATTAGATTCTTAAGGCTTTAAAGCCATTGGTTCTTTGCTCTCTCTTGCTGTGGTGCCCTAAATGACTAAATCAAATAGATACAGGTTATTCTTATAATTATGAATGCCTTTGTTTTTGTTGATTGTGCTGCTATTCTTAACATCCCAGGAGAATAGGGTAAACATGTCAACTAATAGATAACACCAAGAACCTTCCCCCATTGATTACTTGCATTAAGACAATTATTTTCTGAAATTTGATGTTTAAATATGTAAATGAGTCAAGATTGTATATATGTGCTAATTTGCATACATTTCCAGAACAGAAATCTGAATATTTAATAAAGCAGGTTCAAAATTATTCTTTTATTTTGTTGACATATTAGAGTCAAAGGTTTTTTACAGAGGGGTTTTTGAATTTCTCTTAGTATCACTCCATTTTTAGATATAACATGTTGTATAAATCAGGCTATGAATGATATATGAACAAACCTCTCTGGATGAACCCTCAGAAAATAGATAAGAATGAATCTGAGTAGTTTGGTGGATGTACTGAGGTGGAGATTTCTGGCTCAGAGTCTGAGAAAAAGTATTCATATCAAAGACATGTATTGTAACATTTTGCAAGATACTACAGGTTAATCAGGTTAAAAAACAATAACTAATAGGTTTCACCATGAGTTGATTACTTACATCAAGACCATTATTTTTTTATTATGACAGGTTTTCTGAAATGTTATTTTTGAATCAGGGCTGTTAATCGATTCAAATATTTAATCACGGTTAATCGCAATACTCTTATCAACATGGGAGTGGACAAATATAGGTACTGCATTTAGCATAAAAAATATGCTCATATGATAACATGGCAAACTGCAACCCAACAGGCAACAACAGCTGTCAGTGTGTCAGTGTGCTGACTTGACTATGACTTGCCCTAAACTGCATGTGATTGTCATATAGTGGGCATGTCTGTAGAGGGGAACCTCGTGGGTACCATAGCCAACCCATGATCTGAAAAGAAGACATGTTATTGAAGCAAAATAGACCAACATATCAAATTTGACCAGTGCATGAAAGACGATATTTTGCCTGTAGTGTCTCACCTTTATTATTGTAAAGACTTCACTTCAACTTAAACCAAGCTTCAATGAGCGATGAGATAATAGTCCTAGTTGACCTATGCACTCTGTCTCACACACTTTCTTTCTTTGAATGAACATGATGTAAGCGGTTCTTTATCATGGTATTGATTCAGTCAGCTATTATGGCTGTTTGCCTGATCCAAGGTTAGGCTGTATGACTGGTGTGTTCTGCTTAGTGGCTTAATTGTGTTTCATTATATGTGGAAACTCCTAGCCTTGAACCCCTCATGATGTCTACTAGGATGGAAATCTGCCAGGCCAACTTGACTTTTTTGCAGGATACAGGGGCTTGGCAAAGAAATAGAAAAAATAAAGCTCTCTTACAAAAATCCAACATGGTGGTAAAACAGCTAACTCCTCTGAATCACCTGCAACCATTTACAGTATATAAATAAAACAACTTAAAAAGCTTTAATGATGTATCTATAATTGCTCGTTCCGATACTAAACTGTTTAGTACTGTTTTCATCATGCTGGATTGGATCTGGAGCTCATAATTGCTCTACACTGTTTTAGGCTAATTGTTGACTGTAGTTAGCTTGGGTTAATGTAGCTTTCTAAATGAAGCTGCATATTGGTTGTTGCACATTGTTTATAGTGATGGCGCCTTTTAAAGAGAGGAGGCAGGGAAGACAGACTGACTGCAAAACTGAGTTGTGCCTATTAAACATTTCACAATACTCTAATTGTGACCTGGTTGTATGTATTTACACTGGAAAACAGACACGATTGAGTAAACTAAGAAATACTTGATTTTTGAGGCTGGTGTTGATACATAATGCACAACTAGGGCTGTCGCCATACAAGACATTTAGTAGTCGATACCAATACTAGCGAAATTCAGTGATTCTCGATACCCAATTTGAAACCAAAACAAAACGAAACATTTTGAGCTTGTGCTAGAGAGGGAATTATGACCTGTTCAACTTCATATAATCCATTTTATATTGCTGTGAAAATATATCTCCATCAAAACCTGTATTCATTCAGGTTTCTCGACAAAGATTAGATTTGAACACGTCATGATAACGTTATAATTTACCTTCGCCTAAAACCCATTTTTACTGGATAGAGAAACGCACCATAACGAAAGTCAATGCAACCTCGGTTAACGTTAGCCGTTAGCTGCATTATTTAGCCGAGCAGGACTGTGCTGCCCACTGGCTGCTAGCAGCTAATGTTAACTAGCTTTAATCCTGCCAATTTTTGTTGTTCACAATGTAGCATTATCAGGGTGAAAATAGTGTGCGTCTCCTGGACGTGTCGATAGTGAGTGTATTGCGTCCTCTCAGATTTTAGACGCAGTTAGCGTCGAGTCCCCAGGTACCAACAGTTCCTGCAGTATTGTAGAAAGAAACACGTACTGTTATGTTCACGTACTGTTATGTTTTCAGAATTTTGGCATTGACTTGGTAGCGATGTATCGGTTCTCGTGACATCCATGCACAACAGAAATCAGGAAGCTACAAACAGCTGTAAGAAATTAAACCAAGTTGTGGATGAGCTTGGAGAGTGGAACATACTTTTAGTAAGTAAGAGATTGCGTCATTTGAAGGTGTTTCCTTGGTATCCAACTGTGGGTAAAACCCAGACAGATACAGACAGGCCAGACGCCAGACAGGAAATCAGATTAACCAATCAGCTTGTTGACGGGCTGCATATTGACATTGTTGTCAAAGGGATGGTTCGATGTTTTAAAGTGGGGTTGTATGAGGTACTTGTCCAAAGTCAGTGTATTACCTACAGTAGATGAGGGTCGGCACGATCACAGTTTAGAGAAACATCCCAGCATGGGAGCAAAGCGATGTACTGCTGTGGACGGGGGCAGCAGCAAAACATATTTTAGACAATCAAAAGAAAAGAAAGGCTCACTTAAAAAAATCAATATCAGTTTAAGTGTACGCTATATTTAGAATACTTTTCGATGGGGAACTGAACTGAAAGTGAAACTTATCTATACTGTTTTTGTCAACGGAGTCTCGTGGCTTTGAAGAGAGCATAGATACGTTTCACTTTCAGTTCAGTTCCCTGTCGGAAAGGAGAAGGAAAGGACAGTCTGACGGCAAGATAAAGCAGTGAACATATTCTAAATATAGCATACATTTGAACACATATAGATTTTTTTAGGTGGGCCGTTATTTTAGGTGGCTAAACAACCTGGTCTTACAGGAAGGCGTATTAATACCACGACATTACATGGACATTCCGCGTGTCATGAGTACGTGTTTTAGCAACGCAAATGTCCTCAGTTAGGTTTAGGAAAGAAAACCACTTAGTTAGGGTAAGGGAAAACGTCATGATTGGACTTAGAATAAGTACGTAAATTGATTAAAACATGTACGGAAACAACGTAACACAAGAACAGAAAACACATCACAAATGTCACTAACGTAACTTACTAAACGACGGTCTGGAACACAAGTCCTCCTCCACCCATACACACAGCCCCGGAACCTTAGATCCTCAGGCACGGGTCAGCTCTCCATCCCTCACACAAGAATGCGAACTTTTGGGGACAGAGCCTTCAGTGTGACAGCCCCCACCCTCTGGAACTCTCTCCCCATAGAGCTCCGCAACGCACCATCTCTGGACACCTTCAAAAGACTCCTCAAAACCCACCTCTTCACCAAGGCCTATGGCCCCTAGCTTCTGTTACAGTTGTTGTGTTTATTTATGTCTTTGTTAAGCGTCCTTGGGTTTCATGAAAGGCGCTATATAAATCCAAGCTATTATTATTATTATTAAGTCTCCTAGTTAAAAGTCCCTATGTTTGTTGGACC
Organism: Sebastes fasciatus; assembly: GCF_043250625.1. Taxonomy (NCBI): domain Eukaryota; kingdom Metazoa; phylum Chordata; class Actinopteri; order Perciformes; family Sebastidae; genus Sebastes; species Sebastes fasciatus. The sequence continues at coordinate 20,081,976 of NC_133815.1, forward strand.
CGCCCACCATAAGTGGTCTTTCTCGCTTTTAGACTACGTCACTAATTCTTACCATAGCATTTATACGCAGATACATTTACATTGCATTCAGGACAGAATACATGGCGTACAAATGACATGCGGAAATCCTGAAAGACATACTTATTGCACGCTAAACACCTTGCACATTATCGTGGCATTTATACGCCTTTTTGCTGCTTCCCCCGTTCATAGAAGTACATTGCTCTGCTCCCGTGCTGGGATGTTTCTCCAAACCTCCATCTACTGTAGGTAATACACTGACTATGGAGAAGGACCTCACTTCAAAAGACCCAAACTATGCCTTTAAGTGATTGTATACTAAAGCACATAGTGTTTGTGAGGGATGAGCACCAACTTAAATGAGACCTTGGCCTTCATTTGAAACAAACTTTAGCCATTATTTGCCTGACGTATTTTTGCAATTCTTTGTTTCCAGAACTGACTCACTTCCCCTCAAAACGTCTCTGCCTGAGCCTTCAAACACTGTGTGTGGGCAAGAAACCCAAAACAATAAGCCTAAATTGGCTGAAAGCTGCATAGAGCTGCACTGATGGCTGTTATTTCCCAGTGGGTTAGCAGCAGTAGTAGCAGCCCCCCCTTTTATATTATGGAGTCATTTGATTTAATGTTAATATCAAAAATGGCCCTTAATGGAGTTTTAATATAAACGGAATGAACCTCGAGTCAATGGGTCAAGGTCACCTCAAACACAGCCTGAGCTCTCTGTGTTTTTTTAGTCATTATGTTTGCTTTTCCATTCCGGAGAGCCGGGATGAGCTCATTTAAAACCGACCTCATCCTGTGACACCGCCTCATCACCTGGAGTCTCCACTCCAACTCCTCACACCTAATTTAAATGGCCATCTTGACTCATCCTATGGGTTTTTTGTTTGAATTACTTTCAGCGTCTTTCTTTCTTTCTAACCTCTTTGTCTGGAACCACGAACCGTGAACGTTACCATGGCAAACGGAGTTACTGTCTAGGAAAACAGAGGGAAAGGACAAAAATAAGAGGATTGCTGTTTGGTGTGGGGGGGTAGAGGAGTCGTCACAAGCTTGTACAACAGTTGGATTAACATTTAGGCAATTTCCCACAGCATGCTTGAGATGATGAAGCCGCAGCGCTTTCGCATACAGGTTCCTGAAATTACACTCCCAGCGATGCTTTATTTAAGTATCATCTGTGGTCTCCACTCGCATAACTCCAGATGAGACAACACTGACATTTGTGCTGTATACTGCGGCGGAAAATGTGGCTGCGAATTACACAAACCACATGCCTTAGCTTTCTGTGTCTGCGGAGAGAAAATTGGAGGAATAATTCAATACAAAAAGATAAGATAATACAGCCATGTCCTCCAGACATTGTTTATTCAAATTCCACAATTGCAGAGAATGAGTCGAGACTGGCTTATAGAAATTGAATACTGACACACAGCAGACATTCTATTGACAGGGTTCTGTCAGGCTCAGGTCAATGACTGCGTGAAGGCCAGCATAAATGTTGAATGAAGAAAGGAATAAGGTATTTACATCACTAAGATTGTGCTTGTGTGTGTGTGTGTGTGTGTGTGTGTGTGTGTGTGTGTGTGTGGAGGGAGGGGGGGCAGCAACAGGAATGACTGATTCAATATCCTCAGGTGGGGGAGCAGACAGAAAGCACTTTAGGTGAGTAAAGAAAGCCATTTCAAGCTGTCAATCAAAGAGAATCGCTGACATCTACTCGAAGATGGAGGTATCAATCACCCAGAGTGCAGCGGGGTTTATACTGGTAAAGCAGTGACATTAGACCCAAACTGAGGACTGGTTACTGGGAATCACTCTCCGTTCACGCTGGAATTGAGAATCAGTCCACCTGCAGTCAGCCTCTTTATTTGATTTAGTTAGGTGGTTCCCTGCTTCTTAGTATCTATCATTTTTCAGCCTTCAAAATATTCAACATGCATTCTCATCAAAACACTTTACCTAGAAATATGAAAAAATATTCTGTTATTTATTGCCTCTACCCAATAACACTACAGTCTAGTACACCTGCAACGGCTCAACACCATTAAAGCCTGCATGTTTTACCTCAAGACTCATGTTTTGATGCCTTTACTGATTTCAGCCAAGCGGCAAACTCCAATGTTGAAAAATAAAGCCAACGCTGAAGTGCCAAAAACTGCAATTTAGCGAATGGTCACTTGAGGCTGGCTCCAAAAGTGTGTCAGTCCCCATAAACCCCCATGTTAAAATGCCCAACTTTACAGGCGAAATAAACATGTTTACAGCCTGGTACAACAAATGGTCTCTATAGCTAATTTCTCTGTTCATGACTGAATAACTGTTTATTAAGGCTTAAATTTAGGAATCTAGCATGTATAGAGTTCAACCAGCACTATGGCTCCAAAAGCCCAAAATGTACCTCATTATTTCCTACATTTGTTCTACACCACACCAATAATCATGAAATAAACAAACAGACGCTGCCTTTAAGTATGGGTAAAAATCTTGCAATTAGGTGTGTAATTATGTGTGCATGCTCTTCAATGGTCCAATGAAATGGTAATGGTTTCCCATTTATATGGAAAGTTGGATTTTATGATATCCAAGGAATCAATGTAGAACATCTTAGCCAGTAACATTTGGTTGCAATCCTTTACAAACCAGATGTTAATATTGCAGCACAAAGTAGACATTGCTCTATATTAAAAAAAAGTTCCCATCAAAGGTTCTATTTTCAGACTAAAAACTATTTTTAATTGACAAGTTCTATTTATACCTTTCAAACTCAGGAATAAGATTTTCTAAGAACAGCCAAAAGACAGAAGACCGTCAAAATATGACACAGCAAGAAAGGTGTACAGCAGGGTAAACTCAAATAAAAAAAATTCTAAGTTTTAAACTTGTATTCTGAAAAAAAGTAAACAAGCAGGGAGAGTTGAAGGATACAAAACTGCAGCAAAGTTTTTTTTTATTCTATTGAAGTGAGTGTTAGATAATCAGGCTGTTTGCTGTTGATGGACAGTTGGAAGATTAAGGTTCAGTTTTGTTAAAATAAGAGCAGAGCATCTGATGGCTGCTGACAAAATCACTGTGCTGTCACCCAGGACAATGTGCGGGAGGCCCGACAAAAACAGCAACAAAAACCACAATACATTTCAACAGAGCTTTGTCGTTATTGCCTCCGACAACAGAATTGCAACACCTTTTTCTAACACACAGTCCCTTCTGTTGCCATGTTAACCTTAGTTAATTTAGTAGTATGGAAAGAGTGAAAGGCATGGTGGCACTACAAGATAGATAGATGGATTTTATTATCCCCAAAGGGGGAATTAGTTTCTTACAACCACTGCAAGCAGCACTCTGACAGTTTGATATTTTTCTGTAATTGAAACTAGCCTTGCCCATGGGAGGAGAGGTTGAAACCAGTCGGAGTTTCATTCAAATTAGGCAGAGCAAAGAAAGATGTTGGGATTTGGTGAAATTAGAGTCAAAGTTTGTCCCATAACTTCTGTTTTTTAATACGCCACTTCTGGAGTTTTTTTAAGCCAAACCACGATCTTTTCCTAAACCTAACTAAATGGTTTTATTGCCTAAACCTAACAAAGTTGTTTCCTGTGAAGACAGATGTTTATTTTGAAAAGACTGTATGCATGTAACGAGCGGAGATTGACATGTGTTGCTGGGAAATCAACGAAAAAAATGTTTGTTTTAAGTTACAGCACTTCCGGTGTTATTTTAACCCAAACTGTGATCTTTTCCTAAACCTAAGTAAGTAGTTTTATTTTGAAAAGACTGGAGTGGAAATTGACATGTTCATCACGTGTTGTTGGACATCTGTAGGAAAACGCACAAAAAATGTGTTGTTGAAAGTTGCGCTAAGCGTCATGAAAGAAAAGGGAAATTTGTGTGTATGTACACGAATCAACTAGATTCAATTACGTGACTATTTCACATACTGCCGTGATGTGTTGTTGTTTTAGCACTTTGAGACGCATCCGACTGGCTGTCACTACTACCTATGATTTATATTCCTTATCCACCTTTTGCACACAGCACGGATTAACCAAGCAGTCGTGCTTGGATGGCCACACAGTCCGTGTAGCCATGATCGACCACTTTGCACTGGTTTCTGGGCCATTAAAATGGGCTCCTCACTCCCTGTTCACACATACTGTATGGACTCAGGCTCGTCCTCGCCTCTCATGAGCCGGAAGCTTGTGTGTGTGTGTGTCTGCATTGAGCACATAATTGACACACTCAGCTCCAATTAAATTCTCCTGTTACCACAGTGCAGTACAGCGTGGTAGTTCATTTTCCTAGGTGGCATGTCTAAAGAACATTTGCTTTAAGTTAAATCTTTCTCAACTTTTCAACAGGCTGAGTGGCTGGCCAATTTTAGTCTTGAGTCATAGTGGATGGTGGTATATCATGCCTTCTGTGTTTGAGTCGGTATGTGTGAATAAGATGTTCATTTGAGTGGGGCTACAAATTTTTAATTTGTGCTGATTGTGGTGCGTTAAGAAAGGCATGGGGGGCATTACAATTAAACACGATTATACCATTGAGGGCCTGAATGTTTATAGCATGTGTTCAAAGTTGATGCTTTGGCCCGAGGGTTCTGCTTGAGGTAAAATATTGGAGTGGGGTTCATCCTCAAGGGGGCATAAATGTTCCAATAACTTTTATGGCATTCTTCCCATTTAATTTTTGTTTGTGTACAGGAGGAGGTGTTGTCCTGGTGATGGCACTATAGAGGAAACATTAAGATTGATCCCCTGGGGGCCATGAACATCCACAGCAAATTACGTGGAAAATCAGTCATTCGATTTTCAGCCGATTAGACTGTTGTCAGACTATTCAATAGGTGTTATCAGTCGCGAAAAGCCCCAAAGATGTGGGTCAGTAGGGGCCTACTACACCCACTAGTAGGTTTTATCATCTATTGAAATGGCAGATCACCAACAGAGGGTATAAAAGAACAGAACAGCGACCTCTGGCGACCGTAGTAATTATGACAGGAGCAGAAGTCGAAGTCAGGTGCTGTAGTTTATTCACCCAGGAGACTGGAGTTTGCATCCCGTGTGAAACCAACAATGTGTAGTTGTCTTTGTGATTGTAGTTAATTTAACGCAAAACACAATGTTTTTCCCTAAACTTATTTTTAAACTAGTTTTTTTTATGCCTAAACCTAAATAAGTTGTATTTTTTTTGCTTAAACCTTAAGAAGCCTTTTTGTTTGTGTTCAAAACTAAACTTTTCATTCAGTTTAACAACGTGTTAGAACGTGTTGCTTTTAACTTTAACTTTCACTTTTACAATGTAGCATCTATGGTGTTCATAGAGACTGATAAAGCCTATTTTATGGCCTGAACAGCCGAATCGGGTGTGATTTTTTAGTTACCTTGTCATTGACCAAAGAGTTTTCAAGAGGAGGATTTACCCCAGGAAAGGAAATGACCAAAGTCATTACGAATCACCCTTTGGTTACAAAAACTAATGGTGATCTGGCCAGTGGTTGTTGCTCTGCACCAAAGTTTTGGGCAAGCTGAGTTTTGTCATATAAACCTTTCTTTATTTAAGATTCAAAGAGAAGCATTCTGGCAGCACCACTGCTCCGTGACTACAATTAATCAATATTCCCACCATCAACTCAAACCTTTTTTGTTGTAGTTGCAAACATCTGAAATACAGTTCATTTTTATCACAATTTATTCCCCTCCATCTGCTTCCCAACGCCCACACCTCCAACGTCTCCGCTGACAGCCGCGATCGTTTACCTCATAAAATTGATTAAGACACTAATGCCTGCCTGTGAGAGAGTTGGAGAAGTTGTCCAAGGCTGCTCCTCAGATTGAAACGCTATCCATTACCCACCAGCAACATGCAATTAAATCTTACAGATAGATGGCTGTCAGGTTGATGGGCACAGGATTTGTGGGTCTGGACCGGAGAGGCTCATCCCTTGTAATATCTGGAATGAATGCTTTAATACAGGCAGTATAAGAGAACATGCTCTGATTTATGAAAATGTTTAACAAATAATGTTTTAATGGTGTAATATAAGCCTGATATACTTTATCCAGGGAGTTAATTCTTCCATGATAAATCATGCTCAGTTTTAGCGGCATCATTTTCTTTTAAAGGAATATGACTTCTAAGTGCAATTTCTCACCTCCTATGCTTTCATTCCTCCCTTTTAAGTTCGGGAAATTTTGTGATAACTATTTCATTACCTTCTGAAGTCAGGCATCTGAACTTCAAAGCTGATATGGATTCATGGCAAAGTATTCTGAAGAGACTCTCTCTCTCTCTCCTGCAAACTTTTTATCTGCTTAAAGAGGTCTATTGCTTATAGAATCAAAGCACCGCTGGAGCACACCCCTTCAATAATGCAGCACACCTACCTTCCCTGGCTATGGTTCACTGCAGGAAAAGTGAAAAGGTTCTACTTCAAACCCCAGAGCAATTGTTAAATAACATTGATTTGAAGCGCCTGTCATATTATTGCATTCATTTTCACTGCGATGGACAAAAACAGCTCTGTTTTTCCGCACCACTGACACAACATCCATACCTCCATAACTCCAAGCTTTTCAAGACGTTACTATGTGACACCCCCTGTCACCACCTGTTAATCTTGTGATAAAACTCACTCTGTTTTGAATCGTGATTAAACCTGCGATTGAATATAGTATCCATTAATACTCACTGACATGAAAACGACATAAATGGAACTCCTGAATGTGTGATTGATGTGCCAATTACTTTCCATCGGAATAAGATAATATCTTACACTGTTATTATACTCTGCATAAGTAATAGCTGCCGCATAATTATAGCAATTATTCAACATGGATGTGACAAAACGTGTTAATGGCCACAAGACCCCCAAATGATGCAAACATCATAGATTTGTTTTACAGAACTGAAGAAGACCACCTAAATGAAGTAGTACCTTTTAAATGTTTAAATGCATTCATATATATTCAGCCCGGTCTATGAATGGAACAGGAAAATCATTGTGCATGCAATAACAACAGCGTTCTTGCTTTTGGGGAGTCATGTGTACGCCATGTAGTCTGCACTGACTGCAGTGTAAATGCACCTACATGAATATGCTATGCTCAGAGCTATTGACATAGAATAAAAACTGAGAAAGACTGTTTATGGTGTGGAAGATAGGTCCAACAAACACAGGACTTTCAACCAAGAGACCGGTGTTTGTGTCTCAAAGTGTTGTTGAGTTATTTTGAAGTTAGGTGACATTTATGATTTGTTTTTTGTATTTATGCTACATTGTTTATGTACGTAAATGCGTTATCATCTCAGTTGTTTTTCAGTCAAGGATCCCTTACAAGATAAAGAATATACTGGGGACTGCCTCATGTACAGTATGTCCCTCGGAATAATTTAATTTAGTCTATTTTTTACACTTCTGTAGCCTTAGTTATGTGAAAGAACAACACAAGAGAATTGTATTAGAAAGATATTAAATATGTGAACATATTTGAAGATATATAGATTTCTTAGATTAAAAAGTAATATATGGGGGGGAGTGGATGGGTCCAACAAACACAGGACTTTCAACCTGGAGACCGGTGTTCCTGTACCAAAGTGTTGAGTTATTTTGAAGTCACGTTATTGAGGTTAGTGATGTTTGTTTTCCGTACTCATGTTAAATTGTTTACATACAGTACATATTTAACTTAATTTACGTAGTTATTTTAAGACTAACCATGATGTTTTGGTTTTGTTGCCTAAACATAACCGCGACCGTTTCACAATCTTAACCCCGTGGCATGAAATGACACGCAAAAAGCGTAAAATGATCATCTCAGTGATCATGCCACGCGGAATGTCCTTAAAATATTGTAGTATTTATACGCCTTCCCTGGCGTGACCTGGAAAGCCCACACAGGTGTGACTTTAGTGTTGCCAGATGTCAAAAATCAAAGGTTCAGGTTTCCCGAATTATCATATTTGAGTCCAAACTACTGTGTCATTCAAATCCACACTGTGCCACAGCCAGAAATGACCAGTCCACCAAGATGAAAGCAATCATGCTCTGATGACAACCAGGGTCCACCCTAGCATGTTAATAGGTTTCACTTTTCTGTGCCATGACACTTAAACCAAATGACAGTTGTGAAACACAGTCACAAAGAGATTGATGAGTGGTGACAGTGGTTTCCCTAGTGAGATGGTATAATTTATGGCAGATCCAAGGTCAGGTTCCTGTCATACATTACTGAAGTACAGTAGTTAATGTAAGATGGAGATCCAAGTTTGTCATAACCTTAAATCAATTCACACATTAAGTGGTTGGAATATTTGTTTAAAATTGGACGGAGAACATTTCTAATTCCTAATTTGACTCATTTTAATGTGCACTATGATCCTTTGCCTCTTTGCAATTCTAATGATGAAACAAATTATGCCAAAATGTAATTGGATTTGTTTTGCTGCAGTAGTGCCACCTAGTTATTTTTTATCAGTTTTGTCATGTATTGTGCATCAGCAGTACATTATCAATGATGGACATCGCCTGTCGACAAGAGTCTACACAGCCCACCAGGTTTTACTCTTGATCTAAGGCTGCCTGTGGATCTATTTTGTAACAGTGACTTTAAAGGAATTGCAGAGCTCTGCAGCGTGGCTTATCTGTAATGAACGGTTGATTGTGCACCAGCCCTTCCCGTATCTGATTGTATGCATGCATCTCTCACTGAGCCGTCACTGGTGTTTGCATCTGATTTTGAAATTGGAAAAACACAGCAGCTGTGCTAAAAATGTCAATTCTTCTGTGTCGAAATGAATTTGAGGCTAGAAATAGGTCATGCAGTTGCTTAATCAGGAGAATTGGGATGCATCAGCACACTACAGTTCACTGACTGTTCTAACACAAAACTGTCTGAATCAGCTCTTGAGTGGATGGTTTCCATCATTAAAAGGACAATGTGTAAGATGTGGTCAGAATTTTAGTTTTAATGATTCAAAAAATAAACAGACATTAACAGAATGTGAAGAGGTTTCAGTGTTGACGTTAGACGTCTATGTATTGAGCTGCAGAGATATACCTCATTTTGTCCGTACAAACTCACCTTGTTGGAAATGACAACTGCCTGGAAACCTCCTCAGAGAACAGGAAGTATTGAACAAACACATTTTACGAGCAGAACAGAAAAAAATGTATGGACGTACAAAGCTACCTCAGAGGCAGATATTTCCAAATGTTTGTGTTTTACCGTTGGTATATTTTTGATATGAATCATATTTACCCTTTTCGGGTGTGGAGATTTTGCAGCTTAAGTTGTAAAGCTGCAAGGTAATAAAGCGTGTTAGCTTGGTTCAGTTTGCTTTTTTAAAGAGATAAAAATATTAAGATACGAATGTGCCAAGCGTTTCATCCTTCCTCCTCTCCAGTGACCGCCAGACAGCATTTATGAGGGCTGTTGCTATAGGTAATGCGACAGAACCCTGGAGGCACACTGCTTTATGAATTGTCGCTTTGAAGGGGGGTGTTGGAGGCGTTGGTTTTCTGAAACAAAATTGTTTGGTTATACCTTTCAAAAGTAACAGAGAAAACAGGATATTAAGTTTGAAGACAACAGAAAAGCCTCACTGAACTTTAATTGTCTAATTAGTGATGTGTCAAAGCAGATTTTATAGAAGTTAAAAACAACTTCAGTTTAGATATGGAACTAAATCAGCTGTGATCTACATCTGATAGTGAAATTAACCACACCTAACCAACAAAGAAACTTTAAATCTTTATATTTTCTTATTTATTTCATCTTTTCCATCTCTTTTGCCGCCTTTATTGAGACCCAAACATTATAATATGTTGTTCTGTTAATAGTTAGATGCTGTAGTTTTCTTACTGAAATAACTCAGTATATTCACCTCTTAGCATTACACAAGATAAATCAATGGGCACATCTGGCAGATTCTACATCACCATGGTGATGACCTTGGTAGAAGTAGGTAGGTGTTCTGATAAAAGATGTGTAACAATATTGTACATACTGTAGACACTCAGAATGCCATACCTCTCAAAGGGTTCTGCATGTGGACAATGCTGGACGTAATGTTACCCACGACAACAAAAGACATTAAAGAAGTGCCAGTGGGGAACATGCAAACCACACGGTGCAAATGGTATCTGTATCAAGCTACATAGCCAAGGTGTTCAGTAACCTGAAACTTAACCAATTACATGGGTTAAATACAAATTACAGTACAGCATTACTTTTCATAGCTCTCAGTATGAACTCTGAATGAGAAAAGCCTGCAAGGGTGTTGGGCCTTCCTTGTTTAGATCTGCTGGTTTGAGAGGCGATTAAAGAGGATCGGCTTCGTCTTAGTGTTGATGATACAAGTCTTTAATTATTGAGCCGTTGAGCATAATGATGAAATATGGAGAACTTGTCAAGAGCAGCATATGTACCACATTGTGCTTCTGGCCTCATACTGCCTGAACACAGAGATCCACCACCATGTTTGGAAGCTGTTTGTGGGTTGAAGAATTCATTGAGTTTTCCTAAACTGACTGGAAGGCGAAATAACTGAAATCATAGATGGGTAGATTACTTTTCTTCTCACTGAAGATGGCCTATGAGCCTCCTTACACTAGATTAAGATGCTTTTGGTTGAGACTGTTACACAAGGTGTTTCTCTCGTAATTTGTGAGGTCACAGGTTAATCTGTTTTGAACTTCTGTTCGCCATCGCTGTTCATCCGTGTCATTGTTTGGCTTATTGTTTTCCAGAATTTGTCTTCAACAAACAATAGACCTCAAGTGTCCAATTGAGGCAAACAACATAGTTTTAGAAATCAGTCAAATCAGGATGTGCATACATCATGTCATGTGCATTTTGGTGGAATCAGTGTAACTTTACAGTGAGCCATTTCTCCAAATTTAAGCCTAACATCCATTAATCCATATTAAAAACAACCAAAAGGGTTTGAAGGGTTAAATATATTTGCGCTTTGTATGCCCAGTTGTCTTGCAAGTCAGGGCAATTTGCAATCTAGGTAACTACAACGTTCTTCATGTGGCTGTAAAAACGTTTTCTTTAGTGTCTGCCAAACTTCTTCTACACTTCTTCACTGCTGACACATATACTGCTAATTGTCATTCAACTTGATATGACTCGCTTGTGTGGCTGCGTTTGTAATTGTGATCTAGTTAATTCAAAGACCTTTTTTTTCATGTGCTGCTCCTATTATTGTACCACCCCTGTGGCTCTTTTTTAACAGTCTCACACCATTACTGTAAGCAGACTACAGCCATCTCCAGCGCTTTGAACAGAGACTTTTCTTCTCCTGTGGGGTACGAGTCAAATCTTTGAAAGTTTTTCCGTGAACTCATTAGGAATCTGTCCCGTACACCTCAGTGTGTTTGGACCATACTGTGCTAAGATCATTGGTAAGTGGGTCTGAAATATAAGTGATCTCATTATTAGTTCTTTGTCCAACCAAGATGGCTGACATATTCTAATGTATCTAAGGGGAAGAGGAGAGAATAGCTGATTGGATTCCTCACATAAAGAGCAGAGAGTTCATTTGGAAGTTGGAAGGCTCGATGAGAAGCTGTAATAGGCAAAACATTGATGTAAGTGACCCACCGAAACCACAAAGTAGAGCTGGAAGAGAAAAAGGACTTTGCGTTAATTGAACTGCTGTAGTTTTTCCCCCTTTGTCCAAATTAAATGGTATTCTCTTTGTTGTCACTGATGGAAAGTCTGTCCAAAGGAAGAGAGAAATCTAAGTAAAGGTTTCTCCTATGTAACAGTGAGCAATGCACGTTCCAGATAAAACTGGACAGACCGGCAGATGACGCCCTTTGAGGATATCTGGGCATATCAGTTCAGGTTTTTTCATGCAGCCGTCAGTCTGAGCTGCCAATGTACAAAATAGCCTAGTTGAGCTTTAAAAACTGGACTAAAGCTGTCACAATTCAGCGTTCTCCTCAAATGTCACCTCTCGGCGCTCATTAGGCATTCCCGTTGCGAGTAGTAAGTACTTTGTCATTCTGCTAGCCGCCGTCAACTTGAATTGACATTTCACTCAGTGTCTCTCATTCCATTCAGTATTCTTCGGAGACCGCCTTTGCCTCTGTCCCCTCATTTCCAGCCAGGCCATTTCACCTTTTTGTCTCCCTGGAAATGGATTAGCCAGCCAGGACAAAAATTAAACTGCCAAATCAATTAGGGCTTCTCAGAAGGTGCAGATTTATTTTCACGCTTGTTCATCACGCCCTTTTCTACGCTTGTCTGTTCCCATCCTTGGATTATTGGATGCACTTTTTGCTGGGTGCCAACCTACAAAGGTAGACATTTAAAAGGAGAGAGTGATCATGCAGGGTTTAGAAAGAGCAGCTTTCAAGGCGCAGTACACTTTGATTTAGGACAAGATAAAGCAGCTAATTTACAATCTCTTTTCTTTTTTTTATTCAGTAAAAAGAAGAAATTGTTTCACATATTTTTGTTGCTGCGACCAGCAGCTCTATACAGTATCTCACTCTGTTGTTCAGTCTGTCCCTAAGAAATTTTCCCAACCTTTGGCGGCACAATTTCCATCCTATAGGATGCCGAAATGTGCATAGATGTCAAGTGTGTGCGTGTGAAGGTGTGTGTTTAACTAAGTACATCACAAGCGTCACTAACCTAAATAACAACACTTTGACACATGAACACCGGTCTCCTGGTTGAAAGTCCTGTGTTTGTTGGACCCATCCGCCGTAAAGAGTCTTTCTCACTTTTTTTCTATGTCACAAGCTCTGAGTGTAGCATATTCACGCATATGCCTTTGCATTCCAATCAGTACAGACTACATGGCATGAAACAACACGGCAAGAGCAACAACGGCGTTGTTATTGCACACAAAATGACTAATTATAAATTACTGTGTCATTCATATGCCATTTGGTGAGACCGGGCTGACTCAGCAGAGATCCTTTTCATTAAAGACTGTTAGTCCCTCACCCTACACCCAGCCCCGCACCTTTCATAACTCATGAACCATTTCTCGTAGACCATTGTTCGGAGGCATCGTTGATCTCAGCAGAGAGTTCCTTTTTCATTGGTGTGGGTTATCCCTGCCCCCCTTTACTTAAGCCACGCCCTCTTTTACATAAAACACATAGCTGTTCATTTCCTCATTTCAACAGTTAACTTTGGTTTCTTTTGACCTTTTCAACAGTCTTTCCCTAATCTAGACCAAGTTTTAGTGCCTAAACTTCACCAAAGTTACAATCCGTAGAAATCGTAGGCATGCTAGCGGCACGGCTCTAGGGATGGCAGTGCTGGTCTGTCTGTCGGTCGGTCCACCAGTTTGATCCCGACTGAAATATCTCAACATGAAATCCCCTGAGGATGAAGTCTGCTGACTTTGGTAATCCTCTGAGTTTTTCACTAGCGCCAGCAGCAGGTTGACAGTTTTCACTTTTTAGTGAAATGTCTTGAACTATTGGATGGATTGAAATTTGCTACAGTTATTCATGCTTTTCCATCAGCCTAACATCTAGGCTTCTTTGTGTTTAGTGCTAATATTAGCATGCTGACACACTAAACTAAGATCGTGATCATTGCACCTGCTTAGCATCTATATGTTAACATTGTTATTGTTGTATTATATCTCTGTATCCCTCTTGTCAGCAGCTGACAACTGACAACTTGTCAGCATAGATGCCCTGTTGTGCGTGTTGCCGGCCAATCGGAAGGTCAGAGGTTTGATCCCCGGCTCCTCCAGTCACATGTCAAAGTGTACTTAACCCCGAATGTCTCCTGAAGGCTGTGCCGTCAGTGTGTGAATGAACATTTAGATTAGATCCTGATGGGCAGGTTGGCACCTTGTATGTCAGCCTCTGCCCATCAGTGTATGAATGGTTGTGTGAATGGGTGAATGGTGACATGTCGTGTAAAGCACTCCGAGTGGTTGGAAGACTAGAAAGGAGCTATATAAGTGCAAGTCCATTTACCATTCTCCTCCTTCCACTTGCTACACAAAAACAGTCAGTCCAGGGTCTCTTCTCCTGTAACCACACATTGTGCGCTGGGCTTCTGTAAAGTTACTGCATGGAAATGTACCTTTCTATTTGAATCAGAAACATTCCCATAGCCTTTATCAGTGTGTATGGAATGACCTTATTTCAGGCCAGCGCATTAAGCAGCAGGTGCTTGCTTATAGAGTTATAACCTGAACTGGATCCTTCCTCAGATGCAATATAGCATTGGGGGATTTGGGTTAGCAGACAAGCCGGGCTCCTCATTCTCTTGCACAGTTTCATGTTTGGACTGTTTTACATTTAACTAGCTTCATCACTGACTTAAAGAGACCTGTCGTTATCCACTATTGCTGAGAGTGTGCCCTCTGCTGGCACACTCAATGATATTCATTAATGTGATGTGATGTGCGATGACAAGTGACATATTTTGTCATTTAGTTTTGGAGGACTTCGGAATATTGTTCTGTGTTCCTGTCAGACTTATTACTTTTCCAGTCGTGACACTTTTACGACTGTACACTATTATGGGCTGTCAACTTGGCTTCTCTCTTTTTGGATCCAAACTATTGTGCTTCCCTGCATTATTGAATTATTTATTTGTATTTGACAGTGAAGGGAAACATGTGGGGGGATAGAAGAGAGGTGGATGACATGTAACAAAGGTCTGTGTCTGGATCTAGACGTTGTAATTACATGTGGTTATATTGTAATGTGTCGTAAACCACCAAGACGATGCAACTTCCCTGCACCTTCTCTAAAACAACATTGTCGTCTTCTGATTAATTTGTTATAGTTAGGAATATTTTGCAATACAAAACTACTTAAAGTATGAACACATTGTAGTTGATATATCTCACACACATGCTTGAAGGCTGATTCCACCACCGTTTAAACACGTGATACGTCCTCAGAATCTGACCACTGTCACTCAAGGATGTTGGAAGAATGCAAATTAAGCTCAAGCAAATTGCAACTCTTATCACAGCATACTGATTAAAATTTCAAACCAAAGACAAAAGACACATGCACAAAACTCGCTGCTTAATTACAGTAATGAGTAATTACAGCTGCAGGCAACAATAGAGTGACCAGGCCCCGGTCGAGATATTTCAGAAGAAAGAAACTAAGTGGTGTTTTAATGAGCGGATTCTCATGCTCAGCACGTTTGTTCTTAAAGAACAACAGTGTGGAGTTAAAGGTTAAACAGTACATCTTTTGTTGGCTTTCTTGTGAGTGTATGTATCTGAACAGACTGCTCTCACCAAGTGGTTTATACAGCAATTTGTGAAGTTATTTTGCATGCAATAATAACACCGTTATTGCTTTTGTTGCCTAAATCTAAGTACGGCCATTACCTTAGTTTTGTTGCCTAAAAACTATTTTTCTTGACTCATTGTCAAGCATTTATTGATATATTGGACTTTAGGACATCTCTGACTACATACATGCTGAAAATCAAACATTTTTACTGTATCAATTTATATATTTTCCAAAGTAAAAGTCCCAAGAAGTGTATGATTCAACTTTTTCCCATGGTGTAGTGTTAAAAAATGTTAACAAAAATCACAAAAAAAGTAATATCGAATCGCAATACTTAAAAATTGCAATACATATCGTACCAGCACTACGAATGTGGTTTCCATGAGATCAGCATCTTGCAATGCTGTAGCATGTAAGATCAACTTCTTTTGTGTTTGAGTTTAACAAATTAAGATGGCTGATAAAGCACCGCCATTTTATATTATTTGAAACTACAAGATTTGTTTTAGTCATCTAGCAAATGTAGCAAAATTTCTACTGCACAAATTAATTTTAACAAAATTACCTAAAAAAAAGATTCCTTTTTAGAGAAGCGTCTACAGACATTGTTGCATGTTATAAGCTGGAATGATACATGTATGAGACACAGAGTGTCCAAGTGCAGCAATTTTGATGAAACTTGAAGAGATGATGGAAGATTTGAAAGCACTCTAGCGGCTCTTTAGGGGGGCCTGGCGACTAATTGTAATTCGTGGAAGCGAGCGCTGTAGGATCCTGATGCTGCGACACAAAGAGAGTCAAGTGCATGTCTGAAGATGTCTGCACGGCTACTTGCGAGAGCAGTGGCTGAAAAGAGGACAAACCTCTGATATTGACCTGAGCGTTGCACACTGGGCCTGATATGTCCTCCTTCCAACGCTGCCAAAGCGTGCATGGGTGTCATGAACAGAGCTGAGATGTGATGCGGTGCATGTGGCGTTATGGCATTTTTAGTGTCGCCGTCTTGTACGCCCTGTTTCAGTTGTGCTTTGAGACCATCTCACAGTTCAATACAAGCGTTCCTTTGGTCTTTAATTCCTGTAACATTGGCTTGTCAAAGGATCATTTCCCCTTCACTGAATAAAGTAATGGAGTAATTGTACACAATTCAAGCACTTTCATGTTTTCTACACGCACAATTGCAGGCTTTACATGTAATTAACATAGCTCTTGTCATAAACCAATGGGCTGTGAAGGGGATTAGTGTTTGCATGTGAATGGGACCCCTGTCAGCTGTGGGATGTAATTAGGGTTAACAACTAAGCTTAGACCCAAAACATCTTCAAGCGGGAGTCAGTGAGCATTGTAATTAGGAAGCACTTTGCAGTGCACACTACTGTGCTTTATGTACTCTAACTTTCCACCCACTATGGCCTCACCTTTTGTTCTTGAAGAGAGGGGGCACACCGCCACCGAGAGCCCGACAGATTGAATTTGAAATTCACGCAGCATTCATAGCTCATTATCGGATGTGATTAAGTTGTCCTGGCTGTAATGAATGTCGATGGCGCCAAACACATCCATCATAATTGGAGATGTGTCACCGGGTATCAATACACTGTCAATTTGTAGGTGCCTTACACATGCGGCGTTTTACTCCTCTATCGCATTGCCCTGGGGTTTTGTTGATATGTATTCATAAGATGAATGCTCTCACATTGAACCAAGTAAACAAACTATAGTGAGAGTTGTGCTTGTGCTGGATCGCAGAGTTTTTAAAGAGAGCTATACTCTGGGTTTGAATTGAGGAAAGAGCACACCGAATCCAACGTTATACAGTTCACAGGATTTTACATGGAAGATTTACCACTTATTTTGAGAAGGTAAGAGAAGTTCAGTCTCACAATGGCGGAACAAGTGGAGCACACCTAAACCTTTACAGATTTAGGAGCAGAACTGGTATGGTTCTCTTAGGTACACTGGTGCTATACGACGTGGAAGAAGTAGCCTGTTGCATGGACGGGTCTGGAATTGCTCAAGGCTATCTTCATGCAAGAGTTATTGGTGGCTGTAATTATTCCTCTTGTCTGTACTGCCTGTAAAATGATCCCTTTGACTACACTGTAGAAAAGGAGGAACAAAATCCACAGTCCTCATTCTGTGCAAAAATGTATTCTAAACTTCAGTGGAAGTTAATACGAAGCTTCAGCAATCAAGTGGGTATCTTGAACATAATCCAAGGTTTGGCATAATTGTCCAATATGGATGTTCTTGACGGCGGGGTTTATTGACCACAAGACAAGTGGGAATTTGTTCCTTAATTCTGATATTGGAGTCACGTTAGGAAGGAATTGTTTCATGGCCAGTATGGACAGGATTACAGTAACCAATACAGTATTACATTAAACAGTACGCACTGTATTAAGGCTGACAGCCTCGTCAAACTCCAGCCCTGCCTCACAAAATTGCGTATGAATGACACAGTATTTTGCAAGTCATTTTTCATGTAATAACAACACCTTTATTGTCATGTGTACACCATGTAGTCCAGTGGTTCTCAACCTTTATCGTGTCATGGACACATAAATTAATACACATTAGGTCACGGACCCCCATTTGATAAGATTTTTTACGCTTTAGGGACCTCCATCTGAAAAGACTGATTGATTGTTAGATATGATTAAGACCAGAATTATGTAGTTGTCAACTACAGCTTAGGAGATAACCGTGGATGAAGTGAAACCTGTGATCAGAAGTGTCACTCTTATGATTCTTATTCACATTGGACTCACTTCTATAGTGAATTAAATAGTGCAGATACACTATTACCCATTTTTCTTGGGACCCCCTGGAACTCCCTCATGGGAGCTTGGATATGCTAAGTTCACAGCTAATGACGTAGAATAAAATTGAGAGACACTGCTTACGATGGATGGGTCCAACAAACACAGGACTTTCAACCAGGAGACCGCTGTTCATGTCCCAAAGTGTAGCTGAGTTATTTTGAAGTTACGTTTGTTTTCCGCTTCCATTGTTTATGTACATATTTTACTTTGTTTGCGTACTTATGTCAAGCCCAATCATAAGGTTTTTCCTAAACCTTTTTCAAAGGGGTCCCTTGACCTTTAACCTCAAGATATACAGTATGAATGAAAATGGGTTCTTTGGTTACCGACGAGTCTCCCCTTTATAGACATGTCAACTTTATGATAATCACATGCAGTTTGGGGCAAGTCATAGTCAAGTCAGCACACTGACACACTGACAGCTGTTGTTGCCTGTTGGGCTGCAGTTTGCCATGTTATGATTTGAGCATATGTTTTATGCTAAATGCAGTACCTGTGAGGGTTTCTGGACAATATTTGTCGTTGTTTTGTGTTGTTAATTGATTTGAAATAATAAATATATACATACATTTGCATAAAGCAAGCATATTTGTCCACTCCCATGTTAATAAGAGTATTAAATACTTGACAAATCTCTCTTTAAGGTACATTTTGAACAGATAAAAAATATGCGAATAATCAAAATTAATTATTCAAATTGATTGACAGCCTTTTAAAAAAGTAATCTATGAACTATTATACAGTAGATCATGATAATTTAAATGAATGAATCTGAAAACGTTTCACTGACCCCCTGGCAGAGTGCCACGGACCTCTCGGACATCAACTCATCTTCAAGGCAGTGGGCAAAGAAACCTGTTTGAGTAAGCATCGGATGTATTGCACAGTGCATTCACTATGCTGTTGATCAATCGTTCTTTCAGACAGGTAGTCTCTTGATGATGGCATGTCTTGTATTTCAAGTTGGAGATTGTATATTTGATGCAAGTATCCATGTCAATACTTGTGTCTCTTGTTGGCTTAGTAAGTCAGTCTGCTCGTCTTCTGTCAGTCACCACCTCTTTAGAAGATTGCTCTGTGTTTTTATCATGCCAGCTGTCTTTTTATGATATTCATCAAATCAATTCAAACTATCTCTTTTATTCTGACTCTAGCTTCCGTGCTGCCTTTTGCAGATATATTCTTTCAAAAAAAACAAAAATCCGGGCAGATACTCTTACATTGTTAAACATCATCAATTTGTGATGGTCGATGTGTCACAGGTTGCCTCATCTACCTCGACTTCAGCTCGTGATGTCCTACATTCCTCATCAACGGGCCGTGAACTCATTGCTTTCAATCAAAGTGGGTGTACGGGCATATAATTAGCTCACAAGTGAGAACACTCAGTCGTGGGTTACATTTGTCTTATGAAAAACGCACCATCATATTGCTACATCAGTTTGCTGGTCTATTTTCTGCTGCTGTGGGCGGAGACACTGTTATCTCTACCTCTTCTTCCATGATGGATTTCTCCTTTTATCATTATTGAGCATCAGTGCAAATGGCGGCGCTACAAAGAAAGCCTCGCTCTTTGATTCTGAGAGACTGACACCACGACATGGTGTTTCAGATCTTTGAGACATTTTGTGCTATTAAACCCCCGTTGATGCTGCACTGGAGATATCCCGACATTGTGTCGCAGGGTGCATATTTGGCCAATTATACGACAAGAGAGACGCCAGCTAATAACAAAATGGATCCAGATGTGCAAGGAACACAGCCAAGAGCTGTTTAAGTATTTAGGTACAGGATTTGTTTTCCCTATTAAAATATTGAATGCATGTGATGTCATGTGCAGAGCATTAAACGTTACATAAAAACATAAAAAATATGCTTAAAACAATCAACACATTCGATTTAAAAGCCACAAAGAACAACAAAAATCTACATTCCTATGGCGACCAATGAGCCACACGACTTGCACCTTCTGCTCTCTCTTTGTTGTTGGAGTTTTGCAGTACATGACATTAATCTGTAAGCCCGATCCCAGCCCTCAGATACAGCCTATTGTATATCTATCAGCCTTGAAACAAACATGGTGAAACTGATCTGTAGATTTTGATTTCAGGTCGTGAAGGGGCCCATTTGGCTCAAACATAGATCCAGGCTGAGTGATTCCGCTGTAGCCTTTACTGTACGCTGTGTGCCATGCTTGAAGAGGTGGGACAAAGTTTGTTCTGCACCTTTCCCTCTTGGTTGCACAATGTGATCGGCTGCTGTCAAATTGATTCAAACTAATTCCAGAAAAATGAGGCTAATAATGCATAATGTTTAAAGTCAAACTGGATGAAGTCCTTTTTTATTTTCTCAAATCTGAAGTCATCATATTCATGATTCAAATTAAGTTTAAATAATAGCATGTACATCAATTTGTGGCATTTCTAAGAGCTGATGGCAAGACTATTAACACTATTATTAAAAACTATTTAGAAGCTGAGTCCATACCAGCTGACATTGGGCGAAGACAGGATACACCCTGGACAGGTCGTCAGCCTATCACAGGGCTGACACATTGAGACAGACAACCATTTGGCTTGGCGCCTTTCCACACAGAAGGGCGCCAAACCGGGTTTGAACCTTCTTGCTGTGAGGCAACAGTGCTAACTGCACCACCGTGCCCCATGTATATAACCTTTTTATGCAAATCAACATGTATGCACATCAGCGCGGGGATTTTCCCTGATTAACAGGTCAAAAGCTGTTAAAACTGCTGTGCTTGTATCTGACTCTGTACTTTGTCAGTTCATAAGTCCATTAAGAAGTCTGTGACAGCGACAACCCAGTCTCACGGTAAAGGAAATCAAGAAAAGGCGTATCTATTGCACGCTAAAGGCCTTGTGCATTATCATGGTATTCATACACCTGTTGGTGGGAACGCGCTGATCCCACAGTAACAAGTTCTGAATCTTTACTGTACAAGACGCCTCCTTTTTCCCAGTCGTCAGAATTTGATTTCCCCACGAGGGTCCTTATGATGCAAGATGACAATCAATGAGTTACCTGTCGGTGTGTATAACTTCCTGTTTACTCCTCTTGGTACATTTGTAAAAAGTCAGTGTGAACAGAAACCGGACCAGAACTACAATGCAACACTGTATCATTTTAGTTCCCTTGGTCCCGACCAAATTAACCCAATCACAGGTGTGAAAGCACCCTTAAATCCACATCTTGAGATGGATTTTGAAGGGTAGCACATCACAGAGGCATTTAAGTGAAATATTATTGCTTCTTATCATATTTAAAGGACAATTTAGAGGTCTTTTTTAATGTGTATTTCAATACCACACTAAGCTGGCATCACATGATGGAAACTGGTGATGATAAGCCTTTCACTGCAGTATATAATGACACATTTCCTCTCCCACCATAGCTTAAGATTACAGGGTTTAATGTGTCATATGAAGTCCATGACCTGACTTTAACCTCCTCTGAGTGTTTGTGTTTGTAAAAAAGCGATAAAGTCATTTAAATATTTGGTCCGTTTAATGTGTTTTTCATTGGTCGCGCACGTCTATCATCCGGGGTCAGGGCCCGTCCCGTCACAGTAAGAGCCGTAATACAATCACAGCAACGCAGGGTGGTCTCATCTATATTTCAGTTTAAATGATAAAAATTTTTCTTCATGTGACGTTAATTTAGTCGCAGCAACTCAATGGAGCCTTTTTGATGCCCAATAATTGCGGAGCACATTTTACAAGAAGTCAATTTGAGATTTGCATGAAGAATGGCAGCGTGTCATGGTGGAAAGGGTTTTGCAATAAAGAGACAAGCGATTGAAATTGAGATACTTGCGAGCGGCCGCGGCTTTGGCTCAGAAGGCACTCATGCGATAGAAATGAAATATAAATGGGAAAATAATGGAGGTTTCTTCCGACAGTGTCATTGAAAACTTTCGCATTGCTGTCGCGTGCTCCAAACTTAACTTGTGGGGAACATTTGTCAGGTACACATTTGGATAAAGACGAGTCGAAACGGTTAAATGCAACAGAGTGATTGTCCTCTGTAAAAGATTTAGCGCTGTTGTGTTTTTAATCTGTTCTTTTTAATGACACACAGCAACAACATCTTAGTGGCAGATAAATGTCTTTTTACAGTGGATGATAAATGCCAGGATTCTGAATTGATATTGGACATTCATTAAGTCACAATTACCTTAATTGCATTTGCACAGTGTTGGGTGACTAATGGGTTCACACTCATAAAATACTGCCTAATTTTTTTAATGAATTTATTTTTTTAGTGCCTGCAAATTCAAATAGTCAATTTAGATGAAATATATAAAAAAAAAAAAACAGACGTGGATTTATTCTCCATATGTGAATTCAAGCAGGGAGATATTGTCCAGAAACAACAAAAATAATTGATAGTCATTGCTTTTATCCTCCTCCGCTGTTCCCACACACATACTAGCTGTGGGTTCCTTAAAATACTGCTTTGTGTGATTAGTCTGTGTCTTGATGCTGCTGGATGTTACGCAGTGTTTATGATGTCAACCATGCATGCGGTTCTCTAACATGAAAATGTTCTCATGAACCTTGAGGCATAGTTCTTTTTTGAGTTGTTGACAAAGATAAAGAAATACATCATTAAAAATAGGTCTGGGCGAGTGGGTGCATGTTGCAGTTTACATATTTCTAAAATTGGTAATTTAGCTCTCAACAAATAAAAATAAACATCAAATGTTTGATCAACTTCCTGTTTACATGCTCACAGCCACAGTGGTGGAAACGCTAGTTTCTAATAATATAACTAACTCTTCCTTTAGCAATGCCCTCTTGAAGGCGCAATATCAGGACTGTTGAGCCGATTCTGAATATGATTCGGGGCGCTGTGACAGATGGGACCAAGGTGGACCGGGTCTGTTCCAGACGGGGTCGGTTCCAGTCTGGGACAGTTGGTGTTGGCAGTAGGCATATAAAAAAGATTATTTTAAACATGTTTGATATCTGTGACCGACATCTGCGACCGTTGGCGTCACTTGTGTGTCGCTGCGGGAGACATAGCGGTAAATAATAGAAGAAGAGGAATGGCGATTCCTCCAGTTGCAACACATTCTCACTCCCAGCTCGTGAAATGTGAATCTAGTTGTATTTAATACAATGACAATAAAGCTTTCTATTCTATTCTATTCAAATACCGACGCTTGGTCAGTGGCCCTACACTTCGAACTATGACATGCTATGCACCCCTCTTGCGTCAGTTTTGGACCGCTTGTTTCATGCATATAGTGTCTTTTCAAAATAAACTTCCAATGTTGGTTTACTTTAGTTTGGGTTGAAATAAGTAAGATTATTATTTATGTATGCACACACCTTTAGTTAAGTACTTAAATTACATAAAAGAAGAAAGGTAAAATAAGTCAATGTAGACTTGTTTCACACAGGACACAGTGGTCTCCATGGTGAAAGTATGTGTTTGTTTGACCCGACTGTCCACCCCGACCTCATCCCCAAGTGGACTTTCTTGCACATTATACAACGTCAGCTGCTCTGGGCGTCTAATAATGACGCGGATGGGTTTACTTTGGAGTTAGTTGAAAGCCCGGTGTGTCTCATACACACATCGGTATCAGACACCGAGGGGCAATGACTAAGCGACGGCATTTGACGAGTTGGGAAGTGAGAAAAGATTGCCAATTCCATCTGTACAAGTCCACTTTCCCCAATAGCCTCTCCCTCCATTTTCCTCCTTTTTCAGCCACTGAATATAAACAGTGCAAGCTGCTGAGTTACCGTTGTGTTTGTTTTGGTACGAGAACACATGACAGTTGGCGTTCTCAAGGGATGTTCACGGTTGTCTACCTCCAGAACTCCAGTGGTTACTGACCAGTGGTTCAGTGTATTGTCTGGTGTATTTATTCGTAAGGTTTATGCTCCTTCCTGACTGTCTAAAAAAGACTAAAAAAATATGTGCAAGTAGGTGGAAACAATCTTTTTGTGTGATTTGTCCAGTAGGTTTCAGCTCTTCACCTTTGTCACTTCTATAACAGCTGCACATGGCAACAACAGTGTGGTTAAAGTTAACAACTTAAACCACTTAATTATCCTCAGGAAACTATGTTATTATTAAATAATAAAGAGACAGGACATGAATTGAAGCAGATTTTTTTACCCATCCATCATCATCCATCTCAAACCGAACTTTTCACTGCAACATATGGATGGAGATACACAGAGGACTGGCAGGAACGGACAACCCTGAGGGAGTTATTAGCACAGAATTTGCAGAGAAACATTTTAATTGATCTACGATTTTTTAATGAGGCTGTGAACGCATCCGTCTTCAACACGCCTGTTGATCTTGAGTAGAACCTGTAGAATAATTCATCAATATGACAAGGTTGGTATTTTGCAACAAAAACTTAACATGCAGTGTGTAATTGTACCTTGACATTGCACATCATCACTCCAGTTAGAGACTGCAGATAGAACATATATGCTGCCTTCTGATGTCTGCAAAGAGTCAGCAGAGTGAAGGAAAGGCCTTCAGTACCGGCTACTAACAGTCAGAGCTGGTGAGAATAATGAATAATGTTTGTGTGATTAAAGGGAGGTTTATATGGTTGTGCCTTCACTAAATAAAGGGACCAAACTATTATTGAACAAAAGTGAGCCGAGCTATCGTCCTGCAGAGCACCGCTGGATTCATCGCCAACCTCTACATGCTCCTCTCCTTCTACTGGGGTGCATGGCGAATCACCAAACCGGTGCAGCCGGAGAGATAAAAACCTCAGTACGCTGCAGGAAAAATACAAGCTCACCGATGCGGCGCTGCGTTGTGCGCCGACACCAGAATAGAGCCCAGAGAGTGTGACTGAGTCGGTTTGCGACACCCTGAGCAGTGATAGTGTAGCTAATTGCCCGTAGGCCATGCAAATGAAGCAGTAATATCAACGGGTGAGTTTCAGGCAGTTCTGCAGTCAACAGAAGGACCTATACAAACATACTTTACAATGACACAGAGAAAGAGTGAGAGGAGCTGTAAGTGAGAGAAGATGTGCACAAATAATGTCATGGAAAACACAAAAAGGCTACTTTGGATTATAACCTTTCAAGCTTATCTCTTCCGTAGTTATCATCAAAATGGTTTTCAATGATAAAGATAATGACGGAATCGGTAACCAGTACTTGATCGGTTAGTTAGTTGGTAACACTTTATAATCACCATGATTTATAAATGGTAAATTGATAGTTAATTAAACTATGTAATAGTTATTTTACTGTTAAAAAAAACAACTAAATGATTATTAATACAATTTCCTAATTATTAGTAATGCTATCATTTATTATAACAGCTTATTGTTGCATACATTATAACATTTGATATACTATATATATAAGTATCTGTTTATGATTAAGATATTATTTGTAAACCTTGAATAAATACTTTATTTAGTTGCAACTGATGATTGTCATTCATTGTTAAATGGTTAATAAATACTTTATAAAGCATCTATAAACAATATTTAAATAGATAGTTAATACTGTCAATGGTTAATAATTTGTATATATCTACAGTATGTATTGTTTGTAGATGCTTTGAAAAACAATTTTCTTTTATTTGGTAATTGTTAATAAATAATTAATATAGTATATCAAATGTTGTAATGTGTGCAACAATAAACTGTTAAATACACTAGACTACAAAAGAAATGTACTAAATTAATCAAAATGCAATTATTATTGTCTCTTATCAGCTATGACAGAATTTATAATTTATAAAGTAATTATTTCATATTACACAAACAATGATACAATTTCTTTAGAGTAAAATAACTAAGTTGAATTACCTATCGATTGGCCATTTATAAATGATAGTTATTATAAAGTGTTACCCAATAGTTAAAGAATGTATTCTTCGATCAGTCAGAACAGAATGTTCTAATAATCAATGAAGCAATGACGACATGTTGCTCATTACCGCTTGGGACAAATGCCAGAAAAGGATTTTAATTATTCATTTTATATTACAATCGATTAAACGCCGGACACTGGAAAAAGAATAGAGTTCAGCTGTGTTGTGTTGAAAAAGCAATTTTATTAGCCCCATAGGACTTTCCATAATGAAATGTCTGAGAAGCAATTAAACCGTTTCATTCACCATCTTCTTTAATAGTCGCCATGTTTTCCTGAACGCGGCAGCCACTGTGTGTAGAGCATCTGTCCTCGAGTGGAACTTTATCCTCCTCAGGTGACAGATATAGACTGCACACCCAGCCCATATAACCACTGTGAAGTTTGTAAAAAAAGAGGAGGCCGAAATTGATGACTTGAAACTGTCCGACGCCAAAGACTTGAGGACAATTAATCCTGCCTCGCCCGTTAGAGTCGTCTCTCCTTGATACAATAGAGGATGCTGGGTCCATCTGTGGAGTCAAGATGTAAGAGTCATGCATACATGCAGACAGGGAAAGCTATGGCTCCTAATTCCGCTCATTAATCACCTGTCTGCCGAACATCCTCCAGAGAAAAGCGCCCGGTTCCTCCGAGGTAATTACAGCACTTGAAGGAACGCTCTGTGCTGCGAATGCTCATAAGTAGCCATCTTATCCCTCTCCTACCCTGCCTTTTTTTTTTTTTTTTCCCCCGTCTCAGCCATGGAGCTTCCACATCCTCTGGAGAAACTTCCTCCTCCTCCTCTCGAGCCTTTTTCTGCTGCACTGCTCTTGCTCCTCTTCAGCTCTTTTTTTTCCGGGCACACATCCATTTGGCATCCGATGTGAGATAAATAAATTATAGCCTCTAAAATCAATGCCCAGTCCATGATGTAGGCTGTGGGCTTAGTGCTTGCCACCGTGCTAGAATTATGCCGCCGGGGCTCAAACGGGGGCATTTCTTGAGCCCCACTACTTTTTTGATTTTCTTTCACTGAAAAAAGCTATTCCAGTCCGTCTGACATTTTATTATTCCTCATAAGTTTTCATGGATATTATAACTTTAACTGCGGAGACTGATGGAGGGTTTTTGAGGCATCATTTGTCTCAGAGAAGCTTGTTCACACAGCATCCTGGTCCCTTGATTCCCTTGCAGTCTAATTTCTCGACACAACCACTCAAAAGAATCTAAAAATAAATAAAAAAATCAGTGGCAACATCTTTGTGCATTTATTTTTAAAAAGCAGAGCAGTAGCAATGCAACCCCTCAGTCTGTAAACTGTGTGTTGATGTTGGAATGAAAGATTCATAACCGTCAGCGGATAGATGGTGCCCCCTTTTTTTTTTAATGTTGTCGTAGTAATCTCGTAGCTGGGTTTAAGGGAGTCTGACACTAGACTTGCATGACATACATATTTGAATGTGTCCTCACTTGGAGAGCTCCACTGCAGCAGCAGGCTACTTACACCCTGCTAATGATTCCCTTTCTTTCTGTGTTCCCCAGATGGAGATGATACCGGAGCCCGATCCCGATGACGAGGGGACGAAAATAAGTGTAAGTTGAGTCGCACGTCCTGTGTCGCCGGTTGCGACCCTCTCTAATGTGTGCCGCCGTGACGCAAGTTGGCAGCGTTTCATTCCGAGCAAACACAACAGCAGCTGATTTGCCCCGAATAATACACCTTCAACCGGAGAAAGGAGCTAATCAGTGAAATCAGTGGCAGTGTGTTATTACTGTCAGAGTGGTTCCCTTCCTGCGCTCATGCCCCGCCAACTGTTCTGCCCCCTTTTTTTTTTTTTTTTTTTCTGTCACTCTGTATGTGCATTCTGAGCCCCAGTGCAACACACCCTACACTTCCTCCCCGTGACCTAACTGGAGTCCTCAGAGAGTCAAAAAGGCTCATGCAATGTAAAGTGCCAGGTCTAACGTCAAGCTGACCTATAGATGACGTTTAAGGCCTTTACACCCCAGGGACATTTTTTAATACATTTTTTCAAACAGTTGTTTTTTGTCATGAATACTTTCACACAGAACGCAAATATAACGCTGCAAAAAAAGGAACTTAATTGTTGTTTTTTTTGGAACGGGGGCGATTTTTCTGAGCTT
Organism: Sebastes fasciatus; assembly: GCF_043250625.1. NCBI lineage: Eukaryota > Metazoa > Chordata > Actinopteri > Perciformes > Sebastidae > Sebastes > Sebastes fasciatus. The sequence goes on from NC_133815.1 coordinate 20,110,097, forward strand.
CCGCACCAGGAATAAAGGCCTCAACCAATCACGTGCTAAACAGTTTGAGTTGTGCCTATATTTATGAAACAACAGCAGAGGCTCCGTAGTCTGAACCAAGACGGCAAACTGTATTCCTCCTTTCAAACTTGACAATGGCAGCGCCTACCAGATCCACTCCCTCTGTTCTTACCTTTCACAATAAAAGCCCAAGACATCTAATATTTGCATTCGAGTATTTTGCATTTTCGTATCATCACTTTGGTGTGTCAATGCCTTTAAAGGTGAATTATGGTTCATTACAAATTGTGTTAGTCATGAGTTATGATAACATTGTAAAGTAATGGCATATGTCTAGGAACATAAAAAAGCACAAAACAGGACATGTTCACTATTTCAGTATCGACCCAAAACCACTACCTTTCCGTAAACCTACATTTTTGTTGTTGTCTTTATCTAACCACATGCAGGACTCGGGATGTAAACCCTAGTCTCCAGTGTCATAGTGCTGTGCTTTGTTAACCTGACAAAAACTGCATTTTCAATTGCGGTCGCGGTTATAGGAACGTAATTAACGTTATAAAATGTTCAAAAAACTGTACAAAATTGTGTTTAGGCAACAAAACTCCTTGGTTAGGTTTAGTAAAACATCATGGTTCTGGCTTAAAAAAAAGTATATTTGTTTAACAAACTTACCTATTTTATGCCGAACCATGCGTGTACCTTACGTGAATTTCAAAGAAGTCAATGTTGACTTTTGATTTCACATGGGACATGAACAGCAGCCATAATTCATAAATACATACTATATTTCCTTCGAATGTATATGGTTAAAAAAAACAAAAGAAATAGTTGTGTATAAACAACTCGACCAGTTGAGCATGTTCTGATTAACATACATGTGCAAATGAGTATTCTGCACTGCTCTCAGAGCTGTACACCCCACCATGGGTCACTTCCTTACCTCTTATTAATAAACGCACAGATCAGAATTTAGCGATTAGGGTCTTATGAGTTTTTGACACATTTAATATAATACCTAAGGAATTTCCTTCATGAACTTTAACTTCCATCATTCCTTTAGTCATTAATATGTAATATTATGGAGACATACTGAAAATGTGAAGCCAGGTTTTCATGGTCTGTACCAATTTACTAGCCAAATATAAACTTACCACTAAAAAGGCCAAGATTTAACATCCTTTTAAATACTTTGGGTTGTATAAAGCCATTGCAGGCAGCATTGCAAATCAATGAGCAGGACTGCTTAATGGTAACACTGGCTTTACAAGACTGCTGCATCTCTTTGATTAAATACCTTAATGTCTGCCAAAAACATACATTACCATTTAGCTATTTTATCTGAAACCAGTTTCTCAGCCGACTTTCCAGAAAGTTTACTCAATTACGTAGATGTACTGCAATAGCGGATTTTATTTAGATAGCTCATCTTAAAATACCACTAGATTTTATGCACAAGACAGTAAACAAAAGATGTTGGCTTAAAGGCCACCGGGTATAAAAAGGTGGTCCGAAACCCTCAAAAGTTCACCACAAGATGGAAAGAAACAGCCCAGTTGCACAGCAGTTTGTGAAATAGTGACATTTGATATATTGATTTGTGTATATTGACACAAATTTCACATTTCTGTAATGATGGTCAACAGGTAATTCATTTCTAATGTAATTCACATTTTTTCGAACCAAGAAGTATAAATAGCTGCGAGGTGGAGGGGACTGCCCATTATTTCAACAACCCAATAGTCCAACAAATGCACCACTGGACAAAAAAAGCCAATAGACAGAAAGCCCGTTATTCCGAAAACAAACACCCATTGTCCCAAAGTCCTGTTGTTCCGAAAATACACACTCTCTCTGCACCGCCGTCTTAATACACGAGTTTACCAGGGCTCAAGCTCTCGGGCTCGACCAGGTAAAAGGGCCCACGTTGCTCCGGGGCGAAAAAAAATAAAATTAAAATCACAGGGTAAATAAATGGCATAACAAGCAATTTTACAGTCGAAGACAAATGTCTGAGTTTCACCTCTGTTGGAAGCATGTGGCTACTTACTATGCAGAATGAAGTCATCGGAGCTTCCCGGTGCAACCGCTGTCGGACCTCGCAGTCGGATATTTAACCTAACAATCCTTCTTGGTTGGCATCATGTAGCGTTCCATGCAGCAGTGGTATTAGTGAGTGTTATACTCAATATTACTTAATAATATAATATCCTTAATATTACTTTGGGTCCTCTGGCAATGGACATTTTGAAAACCCTATTCCTAAACCTAAATAAGTAGTTTTATTTTGAAAAGACTGGAGTGGAAATTGACACGTGCCACACAATTGCTGGACATTCGTAAGAAAACGCACAAAAAATACGAACGACATGCTGAGAATCACAAAAAAAAGGGATATTTGTGTCTATACAAGTCAAATAAATTAAATCTCATGACTATTTCAGGAAAACTGCCGTGAGACTGTGAAAGAAAATCTGCATATGCTCTTGGCACACACCATTATTTGAAGCCTGTGCACCTAGCAATATATTTCAACCTATAATTATCATTCTGTATATGCTTATATGCATGAGTCCACTTCTTCTGAATGTTTCTGCATCCAAATGTCACAGTGTAACAGTCATGTAACATGTCGTAGAACAACGTGGCGTGATGTGTCGAGACCTCGTGGTGTTCCATCACTGTTATGACTCTGCGGTCTCTTTTAATCACTCTAACAGACAGTGAAGGTCCAGGGCAACGACATCTCACACAAGCTGCAGATCTCCAGAGTCGGCAAGAGCGACGAAGGACTCTACGAGTGCCGGGTGACACGAGCCAACTACGGAGAGATTGTGGAGTACAAAGCCCAAGCCTGGCTGAGGGTCAACGCCACGGCCAGGCCACGACGGCCACTGCTGCCTCCCAAGAAAAGCTCCCCGCTCCACCTGACGGACAAGAAGCCGAGAAAGTCCACCTCACCTCAGGACAGCATGAGTTCAGACCAGAGGGTGGATTCCACCTCCACCTCTCACACATCCTCCAACACAGCTAAACACAACCCCGGCTCAGGTAAGGCCCCGGGGGAGAGGGTTGCGTAATCAGGTCACAGTGGAACACAGAAAAAGACTCGTGTAGTCAGAGCTTTTACTAACAGCAGCATATATAGTCTGGTCTGCAACCTTTCTGACGTGATGCATTTGTGAGTCACCTACCTAAAAAGGTTATTTTGGTTGAGACACAGAACAACACTTCAGCATGTGTTTATACAGCAGTCAAGTACAAAATGGCCCATTTCCGAAAACAGACCTCCCTCACAAGTGTTTTCAAGGCAGACTGATAGAGACCTGCGTCATTCACTTATGATTGACCCTGTGGATGAAGTGAGAGGGAAATCTCCAGTATCCGGTGGCTCTGAACAGCTAAACAGACTTTTTTCGAGAGTATCCGGTCTCACTGACCCTTTAAGACATAGTGCAGGTGTTGCAGAACAAGAGTAGCAGCAGGGATGTGTGATTTGAGAGCCAGAATTCAGATTAGCTGGCCAAGTACTTGATGAGTATTTTGCATTGATTTAAATCCCTATCAGCCTCCCTGAGGGGCAAAGTCTAGCAGAAATTTTTGGTCACAACTTGCATTTTTTTCCACAAAGCCGGTAGCCCCGTCTGACTGCGTATAGTGTTCCGGCAACATAGAATGCTGTCTGCTTGTCCTCTGTCACACATGGCTTCCGGGCAACTTCACATTAAGCTGTCATCTGACTGGTTGCACATTAAAAAAGGTCATGACAAACATCAAAGGTCAAAGTTGAATCAGATTCAACTTTGAGTTCAGCTGCAGTCTGCAAGGGGCCTCGGGCCGACTCTCTGTTTGATTCCATCCACTTGACAATGTAAATAATAATAAAAATAGTATGTGCCAAGTTTTTTGAAGACATTATACATACAAAATATTCATAGGCTGAATAATATTGATTTGTTATATTCTGCAAAGCTAATCCAAAGCTAGTCCATCTATGATGTGAGGATCCTCAGGATAAATATGAATATAATCAGTAGGCGATATGAGGGGGAGGGAGGATGCCATCCCACTAGTTAGCAAAATTACCAAAATGCATGCCGCTTGTTAACCTGCATCCCCTCTCTCCATCCCTTAGTAGCAGAGAGAGTGCAGGGGGAGAGGGATTGTTTAGTTGAGTTGTCATAGCCCGGCTCCTAGGCCATGACAAATACGGGAAAGGACGCAGTGAATGATAGTAAATTAAAGATATTTATTACAAATAAATTAAGGATATACAAAAAACTACAAATGTGGAGTGTGTCAGTCAGTAACATCAGTAATGTAGATGTGGATGTGTGAGCATGATGAAGTGTGATGTGTTGTGAGTGAAAACTAAAGAAAAGCCAAACAAAGGCAGCCCGGCAGGTTCTGACAGGGATGAGTCCAGGTGAAGGAAAAGAGGGCAGAGCAGCACTTGATTGGGGCTTTTATACTCAGGACGCGCCAGCATCAGGTGCTCTGCATCAGGCATCCTCTCCCGTGATACCTTCAAGGACACAGGGAAAGAATGAATGGCCAAATCCACACTGGCATCTCAGTAGTGAGGCAGGGGCCGTCACAGAGTATATTAAATATATCCTAAATGGCTCATATAGTAGCTTAAGAAAAGTTTGTTATTTTTTGTGCTTTTTCCTACGAATGTCCAACAACACGAGCAACACATCACAGTGTTTGGGCAACAAAACTACTTGGTTAGGTTTAGGGAAAGATCATGGTTTGGGTTAAAATAACTACAGAAGTGGCGTAACTTAAAGTGGCAGTAGGCAGTATATTTTTGGCATCATCATCATTGGGCAAAAAAACTTTCAGCATATTGTAATTCAAGTCTTCTGAGAGATAACTAGACTTCTGCACCTCATCATGGCTCTGTTTTCAGGCTTTAAAAAATCTATCATTTCATTGAGAGAGCGTTCCTATTGGTTGTGCTACGGTTATGTGACCATAACTTGGTGTTCCTTCACCAGATTTCACAATGGTGGCGGTGTCACAAACTTTTTAATTTGACAGCTAAACCGTGCACTACAAGATGATTCTGAAAACATTTGAGGAGAGAAATAGGCATTAACGTAACATAATATTGATTCATATTTGATCAGCGCTGCCTAGTTTGACCGATTGGTCGGAGTTCGTGAGTGATTGACAGCCGGCTCTCATAGACAGCAGCTGAACAGCAGACCTCAGGTCAGCTCTTACTGCTTGTTATCCTACGGTCTGTGAAAACTTGAAGATGCCGTTAGGAGCACCTGAGGACACAGAGGAACATGATTTTTTTTAGGTTACCTGTTTCATTTACTACTTTCATGATATAGCGACCGTTTTATAAAAATAACTTTTTTTAATCATATTTGCTCCAATCTCGCCTACTTCAGCTTTAAATACGGAAGTTACTTGACAAAAAGTCAACGTTGAGTTTCTGATTTCACATGATTTTAGTTAAGTTACGTCACGTTTGTCACGTGTGTTTTAGTGATGTTTGTACGTGTTTTCTGTACTAATGTTACTTTGTTTACGTACGTATTTTACTTAGTTTATATACTTATTTTTAAGCCCAACCATCCCGTTTTTCCTAACCCTAACTAAGTGGTTTTGTTTCCTGAACCTAACTGCTGTTGAACCTAACGAAAAGCCTAAAATGCGTCCTCATGACACGCAGAATGTCAATGTAATGTCGTGCTAGTTTGAGACCCACCCATCCACTCCGACCTCCAGGCCACATACAGTAGTATAAAGAAGCGATAAAGTCTGCGTAGGAACTTTATCACTCTATATACTATGTCGCCTGTCCTAGTTCTTATTTAATTATATCTTATATGAATTGATTACATGGGATATATGCAATACATAGTGCATTATTTTTCATAGGTATAGATTTGAACAGTGCATGACAACAGCCTGATATGTTAGTCTAGTCTGCCTGACTCATTGATCCTTTATCTGCCTGCGGTCTGTAATCTGTGGCCCCCGACCATTGCTCTGAAATATTAGTAGCCTCAAGCGGGTTTCCGGCTGTAACGTGGCCGCTGAAGCCGATCGCGGCTCTCTCACTATGCTGTTGCATTGCTAAATCCATGGCCCTCTCTGCGGTGGTGCTGAAGCAGTAGACGGATTCGTAATCGCAACTTTTTTTCTCTGAGTCCCAGTTCATCTCCATGGAAACAATCGAGGTCTCGAGTCCCGTCTCATAGCTGCAATTACGTAATTGCAGAGGTTATAATGGCCATGCATGTTTGCGGAGCCCAGTCTGAGAAGCATGCATGCAGGCCTCGTCACTGTGTCACCAACAATGAATCAAAATCGGAGACCCTGTTATTAAGCTCTGCTTGTTCCTCTCACTAACTTACATGTACACTCTGTTTAGAGGAATATCCTCCATAATAATAATAATAATAGCCATTGATAACCAAGTGAGAGTGATGCAGTCTTGTTTCCCTCAGATGAGGATTATAGAAGAAAGTCTTTTTACAGTCACCAGAGATATTGAAGAGGTCTTGTTTGGAGTGTTGCAGTTATTTCGGCTCTTAACTAATTCTAGAAGATGAGAACACATTCCACCCTTTCATGCGCCTCTTTGCAGGCCGCAAAGTTTTGAAATTGATTTTCAGACTTTACTGTTAATGTTAAGGCACTACATGGCCAGGCTCCCAGCTATATTTCAGAACCGTTCATCCCCCCCGTGAGCAGCGTGTGACATCCCTCAGGCAGTCCTCCTCCGGTGCTTCTTAATACTCACCTTATTACTGAGGGGATTCTTGCTGCAGGCTCCTCAGCTCTGGGACTCCCCGCCTGAGCCGGCTGGCCCACATCAGTAGCATATTTCTGTGTTATTTCCCCGCATTTATGTGGTTTGAGTTTCACTGTACCTTAATTATCATCCTCCTTTGCTTTGATGTGGGTAGAATTTGAACATGGTATACTGAAAATAAGGGTTTGAAAGCAACACAATTTGTCAATTTAGAACAATTGAAATCTCGTAAAAAAGCTGCTGACTTTAAGTTATCATTGTTTTCATTGAACTTGAACAAATGGAATTCATGAGATTAACCACAGTACATCTCCATCATGGGAATCTAATACCAAGTCTGTAATTACATTCAGCGGAATTGCAAAGAATGCCAATGTTACCTTTGTCTTTCATCGAGCCCAGTGAGGCTGAAAACCTTTCAAAGATGTGTGCGGTGGAATACCTATTGAGTCGTCTTGGGGAGTGCAAACATCATCAGCCTTTGCAAGAAATGGAAAACGTGCACAACGAGTTAGTGGAGGATAGTTTAACCCTTTCATTATTGTGGAGGTCAGCCGTGTTCCCGGTGGATTTCTTTGACAAGCATGAACACATTTCAACGATTCAAAGAATCCCTTCCTTTTCAAATCAGGGATAATAATAATACGCAGCAACCAGTTTGTAAAACACTGTAATATTTATCCGGCAAAGCTATCGCTCATCAACAATTTAACGTCAAATTATTTTTGTAAGCTGAAGTAATTAACACGTCTGTAAGAAAAGAAACGTGTGCGAATGAAATGAGACTGCTGATTAGCTATACTATCTAAGGATAAGATAATATGAAAGCAATCTTAAATATGTCTATTTTTTTAATTAAAACAGCAGCAACCAAAAATGGAGTTTGTTTTGGTACAAGTTGTTGCTAGAGTAAATGATTAGAACACTAATTGATGGTGAACAGCCAACTGTTATTCAGAAATAATAATAATACGCCATTTCCAGGCTGCATTAAAGTAAAGAGATGTAATTTTCTGAATTTACCAGACTGTTCTAGCTATTCTATTATTTGATTTTACCAACTTAGTCATTATATCCACATTACTCGTGTAAATATTTTAAGAAAGCACCAATAGTCAACCCTACAATATCGTTGCAATATCGATATTAAGGTATCTGGTGAAAAATATTGTGATATTGGATTCTCTCCATATCACCCAGCCTGACTCCACATCCACCCTACACAGACTTTCTTGCTATATAATACTATGTCAGTTGCTCTGAGCATCTAATAATGATGTGGATGGGTTTACATTGGAGTTAGTTGAAAGCCTCGGTGTGTCGATATCAGATGCACTGACCAAGTGGCGGTATTTTACGAGTAGGGAGTGAGTATTTTTTTCTGAGGAGGACGTTCTCAAACCATCAGTAAAAACCTTAATCTCAACCAAAATAGTTTGGACTAACCTGAGACAAAATAACTGAACTGAGATGTGTTGTAGCAATGAGCCATAATTTACCCATCACTTATAATACATAATTTACATGTATGTGATGTTGTGTTTTTGTATATGCATGGAGTTGAATTAATAGCTGTAAGGACGTCTTGCATGGTCAGCATCAGCATCCTCCAGTTGAGAGAGGAAAACCAGTCTTGTATGTTCATGGTGTTCAACTTTTAACAGTATCAGGTCCCTATCTAGCAGCCTACTCTTCCCCATTAGGTGGCTCAGTGTGAATTTTCTCTCATAAACTCGTTGCATTATTTAATTTCTGACTATCAAACTACGTCACCGCTCCTCCTCATCTGTATATGCTAATCATTTCCTACCTACCGGTTCAGACACAAAGTGGGCCCCGCTCTGGGCTCAGATAGCCCTCCGCACCCTGAAGCAAAACATAGAAAGATATTACTTGCCACTGAATAGAGGTAAAAAAAGTTGAATAATCCCCGGGGCTGCAGAGTCAGAGATTATGAAGGCAGCCAAATTATGCTGACAACTGTGTTGCGGTGAGTCCTGTGCGCGGCGTGTCTGACACTGATAAATGCCTCTCCGTGGCTGCTCAGGCAGCCTCAGCCACCTTCTCTGAGGTGTTACCGAGGGCGACGGAGTTCTATTGCTGCCCGCGCTCAGGTTTTGAGGCAGATGAGCAACAATAGGTAAATGGGGCTGAGATGAAATTAAACCTGGGAGAGTGCAGATATTTTTCCTTTTCCGCATTGCTGCATCTGTAAACAATGAGGCACTTTCCAGATGGAGGGACTGTGGCTGTGGCTGGTGGAGCGGCTGCAGCAGCATCAGGAGGAGCAGCAGCAGCGGAGTGGTTTGTTCACAGCTACTCCCCACCAGTGTGTCACATGTTGTTAGATCACAGCTCAGGCCTCCATCGGTCCTGGCAGTGTTGTTCTTTCAAAGCTCAGAGGTGACCACAGCTGAATGCGGAGAAGGAAAAAAAAGGAGGGAAAAATGTCCCCTAAGCCAGACTTGTCCCCCCCCCCAACCCTGAGGCCAGCCTGGTTCCTGCATGAAAGAAAAACTAATATGGACTCAGCTTATTGCATAAGCATTCATCCAAACAAAAAAAAAGAAATCACTGACCTTGTTTTTAAGAAGCACCATATTTTTTTCTTCATGCTGCCTCGACTGCATATGTCTAAGGAAAGAACACCAATGAGTCATCCCTCCAGTAGGTGGTTAGGAACCGCCGGACTGCTGCTCATGGCTGCATTCATATCACTCAAGCAGTCGCACGCAACGTCAATGTGTCATGTGTACACGTGGGTGCTTTTATGAGTCCTTCCTTCAACTCACACATTTGTCTTTTGGGGAGAAACGATGTGGGGGAAAAAGTCGGGTTTTGAGATCCACTGAAGCCTCACAATAGATGTGGCTAAATGTCTGCAACGGTGGCAGTTTGTGTCCAACAGACACACCTATAAGCCTTCACGGTTCTCCGTCATGAGTGAATTAGTGCCATTCGTAAAGGAATTGAGAGGTCCTTCACTAGGATGTGGCCTCCCTTGTTGGACGATTTACCATGAGGACCTGAAATAACTTGTATTAAAAAGCAGCCACTGCAGCGGAGTCATTTACGTTAGACAGATTGTTCTGTTTTACAACATACTTTGTTTGTGTTATCTTTGCATATAGGGGGGAAGGACAGGCGTGAGATGTAAATGCATATTTATCCGTGTAAATGCAGAGCTGTTTCTGATGGATGACAAATTTGTTATCAACAGAGTGTGAAGAGGTCACAGTGCTGACGTTATGTCTGTGTATTATGTTGCAGAGATGTCTAGTGAAATGAGCATGCTAACCTTTTAGCCCCGGTCTCGTATTACCACTTGTATCTCGAGAGGCGATAGTGAGTCACTGTAATGTCCAGTCTGCCCTCAGTCCAACATGAGAGGACCAAGAAGTAGAGATGCCCCGAGGGGCTCGTCAATGATACATCCATGATCCGTGTACGCTTCGATGGTTTGTTTATTGGATTAAATCCAAAGTGGCAGAAACAAGAAAACGACTCGTATTTTCGTTTCGTCCTCCGCGCCGCCAGGAGACTACTTTGCCGGGAGGAGGGCTGGCGGGCAGTGGCTCCGGGAGACAGACCTTCAGTTAAAAATTAGCAACTTGCCGCATTCAGCCAGCACAAACCCCCAACACCTCGCCGGATCAGCGAACTTCCTGTTGCAGCCGTTACACAGGTCAGACCCAGCGCTCCACCAGCTGCTGTGGTGACCCCCGGTGCTGGGGTTGGTGCTGGCTGAATGCAAGTTGCTACAGATAACCATTAACTGAAGGACGAAATGTGAATATGAGTTGTTTCTCATTTCTGCCACTTTGGATTTAATCCAATAAACAAATGTACACGGACCGTACAGCCCAGGTTAGTGGCACAAAATAGTGAAAATGGTAAACTACAGGCTGAAAACAGTGCTATTTTGACTGTCTCTCAGAGTTTCAGCAGTTTGGTTGAATGTTGCGTATTCTTGCCCTGCTGTTAGTTAGTAGTTGGCTTTTTAATAACTGATGACTGTAAATGCTGACCCCTATTTGCAATAATACTATAAAAAACTTTATTTATACAGCACCTTTCATACATAAAATGCAGCTCAAACTGCCTTACAATAAAAATAAGATACATGAATAGAAACAATAACACAGGTGTTAAAAACAGAGGTCATCAGGAGCAAAATGTACCAATAAATAAGATTTATAAAACATTAAAATACATAAAGACAATGATGTTAGAAAAGGTAAAACAAAATAATTAAAAGCATGATCATAAAAATAAGTCATGAGCTGTGTTTTAGTTGCTTGTTTTTGTTTGGAGCATGTGGTCAGATCTGACTCAATGCACCTGTACAGTACTTGAGTAAATGTACTTATTTGACCATAGTAATGTAACTAAGTATATATAGCAACAGGTACAAACCGGATGTTGACAAAAGCTCAATCATTCATAGAATCCGTGTTTTGGTTTTAGGAAAGAGACGGTGATGCTGAAACGGAGTGACGGATAGTGAAACTGGCCCTTGGTGGAGCTCCACATTAAACTCTAATCAGCTGCTTGTTCCTCATATCAGTTATGGTTAGATGGTTTGGAAAATGGCTGCAGTAATGTCAGCTAAAACACACAGAACTGCCGCTGTGATCCTTTCATAACATAGCGGATGGCCATTTTGGAGCTTTTTGCATTACCCACCAGACTGTGTTATCACATTTACCCTCACCCACAGTTGAACAGTCAAGCTGCAAGGTAATGACATCAAGTTGTATTTAACCAGCCAGTCAGCCAAAAATCCAGTCAGGGCTTCAGACAGTCAGATATATATATATATATAGAGAGAGAGAGAGAGAGAGAGTGTATCAGTCAACAAGCCAATCAGACGGAGGCTTTTATAACAGAGCCACCGGGCAAGTAAGGAAGCGAGTCAAAGAGACAGTCAGCTAGCCAGCCAGCCAGCCGGTCCAGGGATCAGCAGGAATAGATGGGACTGGCACTAAGCCAGTTTGAGCTCCCTGTGGAGGTGCCGTGGTGATTCACCTCCCTGCCTCGCTGAACCTGACTGCCTCGCTGGCCCGGAATTGATATTCCACATCACCATCTCACCGAGCCAAAAACATTTTGGCAAAATGTAGAGTGTTGTGTTAGGTTAAGTAGGACAAAATGAAGAGTGTTTGGTGCGGGTCTATTCTATCCCAGCATGCACCGAGAAAGCCTGACAGGGGTTTCTACACCAGCTCAGACATATACTCTCACTCATTACGCCTACAGGAAAGTCAGTTCACAGGCCCTCAGAATGTGGAGGAAAGCACAAAGAACCCTCAGACATCGTGGAAAAAGTCACACGTCTATCAAAACCTTTTTCCCCCTTCAGCATTCACTTTTTCCCTTCTTCTGCTGAATAACCATGTAAGAATTCAGCTGTAAATTAATCCGAAATGACTTGTAAAGACACGGTGACCTTGTCAACCAAACTATGACAGGAAGTGGGTGCAGAGGCTTTTAGCCGCAGCGACGGATAAGTGAAACAATACAACTAGTGCCCACATTAAAAGGTAGTTGTTTTTTTTTGTATATTCAGCTGTATTGCTAGACTCTTTCTTTTATTTATTTTTCTTTACTCAGCTATTAAAATGCATGATAGTGTACAAAAAAACAACAAGAATTCACAAATGTTCCTCCTTTGTTGTTTTCTAATAATAGCACAGGAACACAGAAGGTATGTTTTACCTTTAGTATGCTCACTGGCAAGGTTAGTTTTGAAGTGGAAAACAGCATAATGTGTGATTTAGATGAGAATAATGGCTTTAGACATAGTGCTGCTTTTTCAGTTTGTGGATGGCTTACGTGCATTTTCAGTTCAGAGGATAGTACAAACATTTTTTTTGCAATAATGCATGCATATAATGCATTATATAACTATACTGTATACATAATTATGTGACATTATAATATGATTATAATGTATTACATCTATTAGAATTACAATACAATATGGGCCTCAGGCATGAAGCAATATACAAACTAATTTCCACAGTTTTTATTTTGTTGGTACCCATTCATTTCTGGGTTTCACCAATGTTTTTTTGCTCTTCTCTTTGGTAAGAGAACATCTCACGAGTGGCCAAGAGCACTCTTACCAAGATAGGAAAAAAACATATTGTTTTCACAGTCCACCAATTGTCCAACAAAAGTTTTAAGTTTGAGGAACAACGCATGAGTATCATATTATCAAATTTAGATTGAATGGATTATTAAAGGAATACTATTGGTCCATTGATCACTATAATAAAACCCCTTGGATGATATTGCGTGTGAATATCTTACATACTGCTCTTTGCTGCTTTTTGATTTTCCTGTAACGCCAGTACTGGCGCTCTGGACAAGTTTAAGTTTATTTAACTTGAGTTAAGTTCTTCTTCTTACAGCATTTTTTGGTGGCATCTCTCCAATTCGTGGGTATGTACCCAAGTATTTGCACACAGCACAACACCTCCCCTTATATAGTGTTTGAGGGGTGTTATCTATGCTAAACACCTGTCTTTATAAAGTGTTTAGGGGGCGTTACCCTTTCTAATACATGCCCTTATATATTGTTTGAAGGGCGTTACCTATGCTAACTCATGTCCTTATATAGTATTTAGGGGAGTTACTCATGCTAATACCTGCCCTTATATAGTGTTTAAGAAAACCATTACTGATGATAATACCTAATATACTTTTTCATCATTATTACTGGTGTTTTTACAGCAGCATGCTCGAAAGATCGAAAATATTGAAAACTAGTAGCATTTAACCTTTGCTTTGAAGATTAAGTTAAATAAGGCAGGTTATTGCATTCCATTGCACCAGCACACAGAAAAGAGTACACTTTGCTGTACTGGCTCTGGTATTATGGCTTCTTCAAGCTTTGTGAAATAATTGGGAAAATGTGGCCCAAAATTAACTATTACAATGCTATCATAACTGATAGGAATGATGATCAGACTATGGAATAAGACCTTAATTCTCCTCCAACAACCTGCAATTATTATAAGTCACATGACATTAATGCTGTCATCATGCTGTCTGCATGTTGACACATTCTTCTGAAACTGAGGAGCATGATGAAGATAAGAACGCCAGAGACACCCTGAATAGATGTGGGGTGTCTGACTGGATTTTGAAGCATCTCACCATATTAATTTGCATATTAATGAAGGCAGTGTGTTGATGCTCATTTTGACTTGATGCCTCAGCTGCAGCCACACTTCCTCCAGTTTATCCTTGCCTGATTAAATCATATCTACATGCACCTTCTTTTACTCTTTGTGTTTTCTCAGACAACCAAACTGAAAAAAAATACGTTGCAAATAGCAACTAAAGCAATAGAAACCACTACAACAGCAAATCAATAATGTATGAATAACAATCCCCCCGACTGTTCTGTACAAGTGTGGCTTCATCACCAGATTCAAGTGTGGGTGTAGCGCTGTTTGGAGTTAAAAATACATCTGGAGGATGTCAGGACTGACACCAAAGAAATGACCCAGCACAGCTGTGCAGCGTGGGGCGACCCGTCATGTTATACCCAGAAGGATGTAATTATGACCCGGCACCGGATCGCTACTGTATGTAGTTGTTTCTTGAGAAGAAATAGATTTGTTTTTGTTTCAGGAAATTATGACTTTATATCCAGGTCCATGCAGCCCACACTATTCAAAGCTCCGCTGCTTCAGCAGGTGTCAGTCCAGCTGGTCCTCCTGGCTGCATGGAAAAAAAAAAGATATGAATTCTAAATCAATTTTAACAATGGACTTTTATTTATAAATACATTCAAGCCCTTGCCAAACAAGTTCACACAATGCTGATTCAGCCTGCCAGTGAAAGCTCGCTGTATTTCACAGTATATCGGAGTTATGGCGTGTATGGCGACTTTCCCGCGTTGGCGCACCAGAAGTAATGTGTTTAACCAGCCAGAGCTTCAGGGGACAGGAAGGGAGGAGAGATCATAATAGCGGACACCGTGATTCCCGTCGAACTCCCAAAATATTTAATCACGATTATTCGCACGATTATCAATAGTTAATCACAGATTTTTTTTAGCTGTTCAAAATGTACCTTAAAGGGAGATTTGTCAGGTATTTAATACTCTTATCAAAATGGGAGTGGGGAAATATGCTGTTTTATTCAAATGTATGTATATATTGATTAATGGAAATGAATTAACAACACAAAACAATGACAAATATTGTCCAGAAACCCTCACAGGTACTGCATTTAGCATAAAATATATGCTCAAATCATAACATGGCAAACTGCAGCCCAACAGGCAACAACAGCTGTCAGTGTGTCAGTGTGCTGACTTGACTATGTCTTGCCCCAAACTGCATGCGATTATCATAAAGTGGGCATGTCTGTAAAGGGGAGACTCGTAGGTACCCATAGAACCCATTTACATTCACATATCTTGAGGTCAGAGGTCAAGAGAAACCTTTGAAAATGGCCATGACAGTTTTTCCCCACCAAAATGTAGTGTTAAATTGGTACCAATGGATTCATTAGGTTTTTTCTAGTTTCAAAGGATACCAGTATCGCCACTCTAGCTTTAAAACTGAGCCCACTACGACCTAAAAATCACAAGTTGCATTAATAGTGAAGTTAAAACCAATTTGTGTCAACATGTTATTGTTGCATTAACTTTGACAGCCCTAATATAAATGCAAGAATAGTATAAATAATAATTTAATAAGAGCATTTCTTGAAATGTGCAGTATAAATGCAGTATTGCACAGTTGAATTATTGTACAGTTTGGAACTAGATGCAAATTTCTGTTCATTATTTGTTCATATTCAGACATCAACAGGCATCACACTCTTTAAGAAATATATATAAAAAAAAAAAATCCTTTTATCTTCAGATATCTTTTTCAGTAAGTATGCCAGGTGATTATTGTCTCTACAGTGCCAACAGGAGCTGTGAGTAACCAAAGCAGCGGGACTTTTCATCATGTTTGCCAAGATTTGATAAAATATGAAGAAATAGGCTCAAAGCATGGAGGTGTAGACACTTGTAAGTTCAAGACTCAGACATTCAGCAAGGTTCATCCTCAGAAACTTTTCATCATCTTCAGCAGATTAGTCATGCAGTGCGGGGTAAAGCTTGACTGATGTTGCACAGGTGTTATTTTTACCTCATAATCCGATATTGAAGCCTGGCGCTTTGAAAAGCTTGTGGGTCTTGTCAGTTCATCGTTATTATGTGATTCAGGTACTGTACATGACTGCGAGATAAACCTATACATATACAGGAGTAGTAATGGCAGTGGAAAACAACATAAACATGTCTGGATGATTTCCTATAAATTCTGATGTATAATTGGTAGATATTTCCTATGAAAGACAGCATTTCTACCCTGCTACATGGAGATATGTGACCTCGTGCTTGTGCCTTGAAATAGTACAAGATGTTCAGGTTAGCTTGGCAACCGCTTCGGGTCTCAAACAGGGTTGGAAATTAAAAAATGTTGTCCACCTGCCACTGTGGCTAATGGATTCTAAAATCTACCAGCCACTCAATAGATTTCCCTTGTATTTTTGGCTGGTGAGTGAAGCAAATCTAACAGCTTATTTTACCAGCAACCCAAAAATCAAAGAATAAAGACATTTCCCTCACAAATTAGTGGTATTTACTTTTTTACTTCATAAGGGATATATAATATTTTATACGTCTGGTGTATATAACCCAATCTATCTTATTTCCATATATTTATTTTGTACAGTTGTCTTTGATAACACCTTATTTTGAAAAATGGACGTAGTCACACATGTTTACTTCAGCTAACTTCGCTAAGTCCGTCTCTATCTCTCCCATCAGCTCCGTTCTCTTTATACATTCATGGTCAGCTCCATCGGGGCCGTTTCAATTCATTTAACAAATGTCAGTATATGGCTGCTCTAGAGGCTTCACCGCACGTTACCGCAGTACGGCAACGTTCCCTGTCTATGACAGAGTTAGCATGCAGCTTTAGCCATTTTGTCTAACTCTGCTGTGTTTCCATACTTTACTCTATTTGTAGTGTTTACCACTTTGGATTTAAAATGTGAGGGTGCAGGTCATATCCACGCCGACCCTCCGCCGTCTTCTACTTTTTCATTTTTGCCCGCTGAGGCCGGCTGCGGTTTGTTTTGGTTGACGGATATGGAACGGATATGACGTCACGTTACTCAGAGTACAACAATAAAAGCGGTAACTTCCTTCTACCTCCACATAGACTCAAATGAAGCAAATATATTGATTCTGGCATTAAAAAATCTATTTAAAAATAAAAAAAAATAAAAATTGCAATACATAAGTGCATTTCTTTTCACATCCCTAGTTTATTTTTGCATTTCTACCCGACTACATGGAGATTTGTGACCTCATGTGTGTGCCTCAAAATGGTACAAGATGTTCAGGTCAGCTTGGCAACTGCTTAGGGTCTCACATGGGGTTGGACATTAACGTTTTTGTCCAGCTGCCACTGTGGCTGATGGGTTCTAGAATCTACCAGCCACTCGATAGATTTCTTTTTTGGCTGGTGAGTGAAGCAAATGTAGCGGCGTATTTTACCAGCGTTTGGCTGGTGGCTGGTGCTAATTTCCAACCCCGGTCTCACACTTCCCTAATGGCCCCCATGAAAAAAACCTGCCTGGTGTATCCAAAAAAAGAAGGAATTGGACACATCCATCCCGAGATAATTAAGAGATTCAGTTTTTTTAAAGTGAATTATACATCCTTAACATGGTTACTGAGTAGATGATTGTAAAATGCGTGTGTATTAGTGAATCGGTGCATGTTTTTCCATGTACAGCCTCTCTGCGTCTGTGTCTTGCTCTGTCTCGTAGCTTGAGGCTGATTAATTATTCTCTGTGTGAAGGATGTTTTGGCCCAGAGTGATTGCTGCTCCTCTGTGGCGCGCCTGTTCTCTAGATCACCTCAAGCCAAATGAGATGTGGGGGGGTTGGAAGAAAGGGTCAAAGCCCTCCATCTCTGCCCCCCCCTGCCAATCCTCCCTTCATCCCCCAATCCCCAGCAGCCCAGACAATCCAGAGCTGGGCCGCAAGGTACAAAGTGTCCCCCTGGACGATTTCCTTCTTAGAACCATCGCCCGGTCTGACACAGGAGTCTAGTCAATGTCAATATGATTTAGTGAATATTTCATTTCCTATTTTCCCAAGCCCTGCCTTGTTTCACAGGATTACAACCTCACACATCTCTTGTTTCCACCTCCTGTCAAGCTTCTCTTTCTTTCTCTGTTTTTATGCAGATGGAAATGAACTTTTTTTTTTTTTGTCCACAGAATTCTGCAGCATTGTATACTTGTCATCGGGTTTACTTTGCTCTCATCAGTTCAGGTTCGATGTCCCCGAGATGCAGGCGGATCAAAGAGGAGGCTGAGGAGGCTGTGTTCTAGTTTGCAGTTGTTAGTCATGTCAGATGCTCGGTAAACAGTCAGAGCTGCCTGCAGTGGTGATAGCAGTTTGTCAGGGCCAAGGCAACAGTAGCTGCCCATGGAAATCCTTTTCAGAAAACACTTCAAAGGCTGTTTACAGTGAGGGCGGGGGTGGTGTTACATTTGTAGTTGTCTGTGATTGTTTGGTAAAGGTAGTGGAATTTATGTAAGAGCACTAAGTTGAAGTCCACACATCACAAGCCGGTTTCAAACCTTGACAGGTTTGTATGGTTGATGTGACAGGTTCTTTTAATTCCATTTCTGCAATAGAGTGCTATAGGAATGAGTCCTAAAACCCTGAAATTAGTTTTACCTCCTGTTCCCTTGTCTGGGAATCAGTGGGTTATTTGAACAGGTTTTTAATTAGATGCCTGAAATGAGGTCTGTGGTTAACACAAGCTGAAGAGATTTTAACGTTTGGTTCTACAAAACAAAATATGTCAGTAAATATCCCACTTGTGAATTTTGAAGCTTTTATGTGTCTTAAAAAAGGCGATTGCTAACAAGTGGCTGAATGAGACTACTAAACATCATTACGCCAACTCGTCCTCCTTTACAGCATCGTTACTGCGCTCATGCGACCATGGTGTAGTTTGCTTACAGCCTAACGTTAGCTTTTTGCTTCTGGCGATTGTATTCAAGTTTAAAATATAGTGTTGTTCATTTGTGGAGATTATCTTGCTGAACGAAACGTGTAAGTATCATAAACGTTTGTTTGCCAGAGAGCTTATTTTCTGCAATAATCCAAAACCCAATGGAACAATCCCATTGGCTTTCTGTCAAAGGAACCCAAGGTGATGCTAACTCCCTGGTTGGCCTACAAAAATACGTCATCCCTGGAGCACTCTATTACATTGAGTAGCATCGGTACGTGTTTGAGAAGACGGATATGTAAATCAAGGCATGACCATCTCCACAGTGAGATTCAAGCTCTTGCACCACTTTTGTTACAAATAAAAGAAAAACTCATGTTGTGACAGTAAAAAAAGAAGTCATCGGGATGAAAATGTAATGGTCCAATAATGTTGGCAGAAAAACAATGTGGTGACTCACACCAAGAATTAAGATGTATTTTTGCTACGAACGTGTGTGAATCCTCGCTCTACAGCCGAGCAGTGTTCTCAGGCTTTTACAGGTGACTGCAGCCTCGTGGACCGAACTTAATGAAACCATATGGTGGAACATTTGGAATGCAGAAGAGGGTGAAACTCAAGCAGGCAACCACATGTTAGATAACACAAAAAAAAAAACGTGGGACACATTTTGTACTAATGCCTGATATAATGAGGATTTTATAATGTGAGGTGGAACAGCCTGGTCTCCTACGAATTATGTTCCCATTGAACAAAACTGCATTGTCAATTTTCTTCCAGGTTACGTTTGTTTTTGACGTACATCATAAATAAAGTCAAAGTCTGCGTAGGGAGGAAGCTGGGGTGGGTGGATGGGTCAAACAGGATACTGGTGTTCGTGTCCCGTATGAGGCCAAAAGTAATATACTTATTTTAACCCAAACCCTGATCTTTTACTAAACCTAACCCGAGTAGTTTTGTTGTGAAAGAACTGATGTCCTCATTTATCTTGAGAGGACAGTCAGACAAAAGGTTGGGTAGTGGATGGGTTTGCAGCATGTGAATGATTGCATGGCTAGGGCTGGGTATCGGTATCTTTAAGTGTCATTTGTCTTTGTCATTTTCTCAAAACTGTTACAAATCAGATTGGTTAAGTTTAATCAGAAAAATGACTTGGTCTTCCGTGGTCATGATTAAAAGTTTGATGTTTTGCTTAAAGAACTGATGCCCTCGTTTGTGCAGAGGGTTAAGGTGGGGGATACGTACAGCATGTGAAAGGCCCTACGCTAAATTTTGGACGTGTCAGGGACAGTGTGTTTAGTTTTTTAGGTTTTCTTACGCAACAAAACTACTTGGTTAGGTTTAGGAAAAGATTGTGGGTTAAAATATGTACGTATGTTACATTTGTCACATAACTGGCGTTACTTAAGTATGTAAGTTACGTAACAAAAATAATGTGAAATTATTAAATGTTGACATGGTTTCACTCCTGGGTGAAAGTGTTTGTTTAATCCATCCATCTACCCCAACGGACCTTCTTGCTCTTTATTCTACGTCAGTTGCTCTGACATCAAATAATGACCTGAATGGGTTTACATTGGTTTTATACTGTATGCATTGTTTCCAGCGTGTTAGTTGTGGGGCTGCCTGCCATTCTCAGGTATCTCTTGAAAAAGGTTAATAATTAATGGTGTGTGCTAACATCTGACTACATGGACACATCGCCTACCCCCCTATATATAATTTCATTTAAAAAATATATTTCTCTCTTACAGAGTTGCATTGGTGTATTTATTCACCAAATAGATGTCATAAAATGCAATGTTAATTGTACATACTTTAATCCTTTGTTTCTTCTCTTCTCTTCTCTTCTCTTCTCAGGTACAAGAATATCATCCAACTGTGGACTGGCGGTCCTCCTCCTGGCGTGTGGTTTGGTGAGGGATGCCTTGTTATAATTTGAAGAACTGACATGGTTTGCGCCCTGATCTCGCTCTCTATCTTCGTTTGCTCTCAAAGTGAACGAGAAAATCCCCCCCACCCCCCACCCCCAACCCCCTTCCCACACCATGCGGACAGCACAGTTGGCCCTCATTTCCCCGCCACTACTGCTCTTGCACCCAGCACATTGTTATTAGCCACTGTAAACACCAGTCACCTTTAAAAGCGGTTGGATTACCTTTTGTACAGACGTCAACTCGACACCATCCGAGGTGCAACGCTCCGCTGTGAAAAAACGGACTCTGTATCTTGTTGGATAACTCTCATGGAGGAATGACTTTCCTATGGTTTCGCTGTTCCAGTTCATGTGTTTATTGCTCAAAAGTGAACAAGAAAAAAGGAGAATCTATATTTGTGTAATATATATATATGATTCTTGATATATATCTGTTTTATTTGAAACACCTAGACTTACTGTATGTGCTGTATAGATAGCTGAAACTCACCATATTGGCCATGGAACTTCATTGTGAATAGGCCCTCTCAAAGAAATAAAAGGAATTCAAGTACATGCTAATTTAGACTGTTAACATGAACCATAGGGTTAAATGGGTTCAATTTCTCATTTTTCTTCAGCTGTATTGGCCATCTAAATGATCTAATGTGCATAATTTTACATCTTGTTAGTGGTACATATACAGGTGTGCATGCTTATCGGTCTGACGGCTTAAAAGAGGGGAACATAAGTTATTTGAGCTACATAATTCAACAATTGGAGTTCAGTGTTACAGTATGTTGAATTTAGCTTTATTTTAATGTGCTAGCTTTGGTGTTGAAAAAAAATAATAATTGTCCCTTGTCATTTTAATTTGTATTGCATCCTCAGTAGGAATAAAAAAGGATGTCACAATTTATGCGTCATTGAAAATCCTGATATGTGACCATTGGATGATTAATTTTAATTGACCTGCACCATTTTCAAAATGGCATGCTTCAGTCGCTGTGCACCCCCCTGGTATGTCTCATTATTACAGAGGACGGATGAGCATTTTGCCACTTTGGATCACGAGTATTGCTTCTTTTTATTATTTTGATGGCGGCAAACAAACACACACATTTTCAGATAGACATTTGAGTGGCTGGATGAGATGAGATGGTGCAACACAGAGAGTAGCGCATCATCAGCATTGTATATGACCCATGTTCGGAAGAAATAGTTTTGTTGGAATCTTCTCTCTTATATCTTACAGTAATATATTTTTAGCTTTATTTTCAGACGATATATCATAAAGATTTTTATCCACGCGGAGCATTTATAAGCAAAACGCTTTGACAATCTGACACGAACAAAGGTGTATTTTGGTTTCATAGTGCAACAACAGATACAGTAAAATAAATGGGATTCTTTTGTTGTTAACTTTTGAGCTGAAAAGGAACTTGAGCACTGTCCATCAGAAATGCACATGTTCCAATTCAATCTGAAATATTTATGAATAATAGTGATTTGTGTCTCAAGGATCATACTGTAAGTGAATGTTATCCACCATGAGTATCCCTGCAATGAGATTTTGTTTTGGTAGACACTGATCCCAAAGCACATGCTATTTTTTACACTAACATGACGCATGATTATGTAGTTTCTCATGTGGTGTATGGTATAAGCTAACATTCATACACAACATACACATGTAATTGCCAACGTTTACTGTGCTATGTGTTTCCAAAAAGCAAAACTCACCTCCCCTTCACGCTTTTATTCCGCTTTGCAGACAAAGCAAAAAATCCTCCCCTTCCCTGTATAGTTATAGTACTGCATTCCCAAAGAACTGTGGAGGGAAACTTGTTGATTCAGCACCGAGGCTGAAAGGCTGGCGGTGCTTTGTCATGCTTCGGGATCAGACCCGAGACATCTACTGATCAGCAGCTTCCAGCCTGGGCACGAGATGTGTGGGCGATAGAGGGCAACCCTGTCCAATCCCTCAAGTTCCAAATAGCTCCAGGGTGCATTTGGACAGTTAATCTAGCATCACTGTCATATAGTATATGCCACTCTGCTGTGACTGGAAATCGATTTTTTTAAACGTTATGTAATATGATTCAGAACGTTTAGTTTGCAGGAAAAAAATACAGTTTATTTTAAATGGTAGAATGGGATTTGGATGCTGATTCTATTGGAAATGTGTTCTTTGGAGCACTTCGGAAAGTGTGCACAGTTTGAGTGGACAGTTTGTCCAACCCCCATGTAAAAAGTTACAGATCTGTACAACTTGTAAATGAAATAATCAGCATGTTAACATGTTTTTTTTTGTTGTTTTTTTAATCCATTTAAAAAGGCAGAGGCCAGTGATGTTCTGTACTTGTGACAATGGTGTCATGTACTCATATTCAAGTGTTAACAAGTCCAACGTGGGTTTTCATCTCTTCAAAATGAACTTGGATAAAATGTATATGTAAAAAAAAATATATATCTATATATTAGAAGCATCTCCTTTATAAAGCTTTCATCCTAATCTAGGGGACTCGCTCCACTGTGGGGTCCTTGCAACATACTGAATAACAAAGAAGAAGAGATTGGAACAAAGATTGATTTGATATTGTGATTGGATTGATGAAAAAATTACCATGAGTTTGGGTCGTGATGGAGGCTGAATTGCTTACAAGCAAAACAGGGTCTCTATTACCAAAGAGGAGAACAGTTCACAATGACGGCAAGAGCAGCAGTTCCTTCATCCGGGACGCTATTTCAGAACCACAGCCATCCTTCTGTTCTGTTTTATATGCCACGCCACTCATCCACTCTAGATGTATTTGTTTCTTCTAATGTATTTCATTTCAATGCGGTCCTGTCTGTTTGTTGAGCTGTCAAAAATTCTGATGAATTATAGTTCTCTTTTCTTTGGTATTGTGTGAGGCTTCTGTACTGGAACATTGCAACAGTTTGTATTATAATGACGATATCAGAATAATATTTAAATAAACCATTTTCACAGATGAAATTCAAACACTGAGGGATTCCATCTGTCTGGTTGGTAACACACTGAGCTTCATATAGCGAGCGAACGGGGGAGAGTGCTGACTACGGCAAAAATTGGCCCAGTTTCCAACTCGGAGGAGAGTTTTCTCTTTTGTGTGAGCTTAATAATTTTTTCATTTGATAGTACGGCTAAATGCTACTCACAATCAGTCCGCCCTTCATTTACGCAGCTGATAGAGAAATGGACAAAATATGAGAATTACCGCCTTGCGGTTGTACGCCTCTGCCGACCAGTCAAGTTCCAGTTTACATCCATGTCTGTCCAAAATGTCATCACTTCATTTTATCTTATTAGACATTTGTGTAAAATTTGCATAATTAGCATATTCATTCCTGAGTTATGGCCAAAAATGTGTTTTGTGAGGTCACAGTGACCTTGACTACCAAAATCTAATCGGTTCAGTGGAAGATTTTTGCCAAATTTGAAGAAATTCCCTCTGGGCGTTCCTGAGATATCACATTCCCAAGAATGGGACGGACGGACAGACGCATGGACGGATGAATGGACGGATGCATCGATGGACGGACAATCCGAAAACATAATGCCTCAGGCCACGACTGTCACTGCGGGGAGGCATAAAAACAGAATGGGATGACAGTAGGCCTAGTAGAGTGCTCCAGGGATGACAAACCAATGGGAGTGTTCCATTGGGTTTTGGATTATTGCAGAACATAATCTCTGTGGCAAACAAACGTTTATGATACTTACACATTTTGTTCAACAAGATAATAACATTAGGTTTATAAACAAACTACACCACCAGACACAGCGAGGCTGTAAAGGCAGACGAGTCGGCATGATGACGTTTAGTAGTATAATTTAGCTGCTTGTTAGCAACCACATTTTTTAAGACACAAAAAGGCTTAAAGATTCATGAGTGAGATATTAACTGATGTATTTTGTTTCGTAGAACAAAACGTTAAAATCTCCTCAGCTTGTGTTAACCACAGACCTTATGTCAGGCATCTAACTAAAAACCCATTGACTTCCAGACGAGGGAACCGAAGTGCTAAAATGCTAACTCATTTCGGGGTTTTAGGACTCATTCTTGTAGGACTCTTTATAAAACTAGAAAAGCATTTCCTGAAGAAAGAAAACTCGGTTATTACTGACAGTTGTCAGTGTTTGTAACATCCACTGGTACTGGCATACATGAACTCAAAAGCACAACAATGAGACAGTCAGAGTTACAAGGGAAATTCACTTATCAAATATTCAGGCAAGGTCAAAACCGGGAAATCGATAACTCAGGCTAACAAAGTTAAAACGGGCAGGCAGAATACCCAAGGTCCAAAAAACAAAACAGGCCAGCAAGGTCAGAAACAGGCAGATCAGTCAGGTAAACACAGACAAGGAAATACTGGAGAATTTAGCAGGAACACACAAGACACTCTGGCAGGGACCAGGTGAAAGTGGAGGGGTATAAATACTGAGGGACTAATGAGAGAACGAGCTGCAGGTGATGAAATGGGCAGGGAAGATCAGGATCAGGTTAGGGGAATGAGTTGATTGCATAGTGTGATTTGAAACAACAGGAGAGTCAGCGATGAAGCCAAACCAGATGAAAACAAACTAAGAGTTGGTGGAATCCATGGTGACAGTGTGCAAGAATTTACTAATTAAAATTTGAATGCAATCTCTTGTTATAATACAGTGGGGCTGAATGGGCCGCCATAGCCTTTGATACAATACGTAACATAATAATTGATAAACTGTAGATGTCATCATAATGAAATGATGTACAGGTAATGATTGTGCAATAATGTGAGCGCAATAGAACTGCGTTATACAATTAGACTGAATGGCCATTGACCTCTGACCTCAAGATATGTGAATGAAAATGGTTTCTATGGGTACCCACCAGTCTCCTCTTTACAGACATGCCCACTTTATGATAATCACATGCAGTTTGGGGCAAGTCATAGTCAAGTCAGCACACTGACACACTGACAGCTGTTGTTCCTGTTGGGCTGCAGTTTGCCATGTTATAATCTGAGCATATTTTTTATGCTAAATGCAGTACCTGTGAGGGTTTCTGGACAATATTTGTCATTGTTTTGTGTTGTTAATTGATTTCCAATAATATGTGTGTGTGTGTGGGCCTATGAAAGGAGGCTGGGTCACGGGCGGACATGGCTCTTGGGGTATGACACATCCAGTGTAACTGAAGCTGCGGCTGTGTTTTGCGATTGGTTCAATTTCGGCAAGGGCAGACCAGATTTTACTGCACAAGTGTTGTACCCCAAAGATATGACTTGTACTCAGTCTCCTTCCATAGGCTTTGATCAGCAGCAGGAAGAGGCTGCAGCTTTGCTTTAGCTCCGGAGCCCATAGGTACGTAGTACCTATTATGCCTTGATATTGCGATACAGTTTTTTGTCTCGGCGATGCATATCGTCACGTTTTTATATTGCGATATTTCGTTGCAGGATATTTCATCACACCCCTAATATAGATATATATATATATATATATATACAGTTTATACATTTGCATAAAGCAGCATATGTCCCCACTCACCTGTTGATAAGAGTATTAAATACTTGACAAATCTCCCTGTGAGGAACATTTTCAACATATAAAAAATGTGTGAGCAATATATGTAGAATAAACATTTTTTGAGCTAAACATATGACCAAAAAAAAGTAAAATAAATAAAAACAGTTATAGAAGTAAGCAAGACAAAATAACTACTGCACATTTCTGAGCAAACCATTTTGACTTAGATAATTTCCAAAGCACAAACCAGCCTCTTAAATGATCCCTGTGATGTTTGAGGTGGAAAAAGAGTAGCGTTTTGCAGGTGATACTGCAAATTGGTTTTACTGCAGGTCTCTTGGTTTTGGCAGTCAGCCTTCATCAGTGGAAACCTTGGAAAAAGGAAACTACCCCTCTGTTGGTAAAAATGGGCCTGTCAAATCTCATCACCCATTCATCTGTTTGAAAGACAAGATAGAGGAATGGAAAATGAAGAGAGGGAGGGAAAAATAAGATCCTCTTTGGAATTGAGGAGTGAAGTTGGCAGCGGCGGCAGCTCAGCTAATCAGGTTTACTTATCAGTGAATTCAGAATGCAAAGCAGGCAAAGTAGCAAAAGAGAGCGAAGGCGAGAGAGATAGACGAGGAACAATGCGAAATTAAACCCCTGCCCGTGTTTGTTAATTCAGCAAGCAATGACACAGTTATTTATGTGGAGGCAAAGAGAGGGCAAACCACCAGCCTGCCTCTAGCTCTCTAATCAGCCCACTGGTCCGATTGCAGCACAAAGAAAGAGGAAAGGTGGAGATTATTGTACGACTTTGCGAGTCTAAATTTGGCCTATTGAAATACGTCATGTTGTGGCAATGTCCATGAAATACAGATGGAAGATCTGTTCCGTCTTTCTATACTCTTCCGTCGAGGAATAAAACAATACAGTGAGATAAGTGAAGTTTACATTTTTCATATGCTCATGAAATATACATGCGTACATTGTAGACAGAAACCATGCTGAGCAGGAGAGCCGCTGTGATTCGAGCCTTAATGCAAAGCACCCCACTGGTAGCACCGCACGGTGCAGGCAATGTGTTCTCAACCGCTTCCCCCACACCTCGAGGATGACATTGTACATCAGATAAAATGACGAAGATCTAATCGTAACAACACCGTGGGGACGCAGCGGCCTAAAGGTGAGAGAAGTGGATATGAATTATCTTGGCAAGAAAAATAGAAATCTGCCTGAAAGTCTCACAAGTAGTCTCTAGGGGCTTATCATGCCATTTGGGCTTTTCAGGGGAGGTACTTTATAACAGTTAATGGAATTCCTGAATTCATACGGGTTCTCGATAATTG
The DNA here is from genome assembly GCF_043250625.1 of Sebastes fasciatus. Lineage (NCBI taxonomy): Eukaryota > Metazoa > Chordata > Actinopteri > Perciformes > Sebastidae > Sebastes > Sebastes fasciatus. The sequence continues at coordinate 20,137,718 of NC_133815.1, forward strand.
TAATCGGAAAATGCCAAGGCATCATTCTGCTACAATTTAAAATGTCCTCACTGCAAGCGATAAGTGGTGGAAGGACTATTGGATACAAAAATTCGGCCAAAGAGTCTACCAACCGCAAGGACAAACATTGCCTTCCAAACCAGGAAATCTCCAGGAAATCCAGAAAAAGAGGTCCAACTCACTTGTTATTCACGAAGCTTTCAAACCAACCCTCATGGGAAGGCGTATAAATAGCACGACATTATAAGGACATTCTGTGTGCTATGAGAACACATTTTTGCCTCCATGGTGGCGCCATGGTGTCCTAACCAATGAGTTGGGAATGAGAACAGTTTGGATGTGAATGTGTCTTTCTTCATGACTGTGTAGCACTTTTTCCTGAAGAATCAAGAGCAAGAACAAACCTACTCTGCAAACCCTACCCGGAACAAACGGGTTAAACAAAATCTATGACCTGCCCTTAGCGATGCCAGAAAAAGTTGTACTGCTCCGGCTAAATTGGGTTTCCCAGAACAACTCTGTCAAAATTCCCATAAAACAAAACCTGGCATATTCTTAATTACATTTCGAGGGAAAAGGATTTTCTCTCGGATTACGGTCGCAGTTTGGCAAGGTTTGGCTTAAAATTACTATGTTTGCTACGTCATTTAGACATTAATTAAAATAATGAATGTTGACTTTTAGTTTCACACGGGACATGAACAGCTGTTTCCTGGGTAAAAGTCCCATGTTTGTTTGTTTGTTTGTTTGTTTATTTAGATCTCTATTAGCTTTTGCATATGAGCAGCTATTCGTCCTGGGGTCCACACAGTTTACATGGTGACAATACAAAAATACACATCCACACTACTCATAATACACTAACATAACACATCATAATGCATGTCTACTGTAAATAAAACAATAACAATTGACACAGTTTAAATAACACAAACAGAGAAAACAGAAAGCATCCAACTGAATCTATCATGATCTAACAGATAAATATCATCATTTAACATGAAATGTTAATAATAATCCCATAATACCTTTACACACCAAAGAATACTTAATAATTACTAAAGTTTTTTCTTAAGTAATGCTCGTTTAGTGTTTTTTTTTTAAACTATATTTATAATTTTGTTGTATAATATGATTTGGGAGTGAATTCCATTTTTGCATTGCTCTGTATTTTGCTGTACATTGACTTGATTTGGTTTTGGATCTTGGTAAAGTAAAACAACCTGCAGCAGCATACCTTGTGGAATAATTGTGGAACTAAAGGATAGTTTTTTGTAAAAAATCAATGGAGTCTTTGTTGTTGTGACATTCTTAATGAAAACCATCAATGAATAGAGCAATCTATGTTTCACTTCAAACCAAGAGAGATCATCATTCATGCATTTTGGTAACATTTGTTCTCCACCCACAAGATGTGCCGCTTTATTAAGTTGCAATTTTCTTATATTACCTAATGAAGTACTGGACCAAACTGCTGAGCAATAATCCAGATGAGATAAAAACCAATGCTTGATAACTTGTTTCACCCCGAACTCCTGCTAACGTGGACTGTCATTGCAAACGTATTTGTGAAACGTCAAAAACAAACGACAAAATACGTTTCCTACGAAAGATAACTAACAATGCAGTTTTGTTGTATGGGAACGTATTTCTTAGGAGACGGGGCTGCCTTGAAATGAATACAAATGTCCCACATGCTTTCACAAATGCTGACCGGTGCCTCAGACTTAACAGGATGAAGGGTCCTCTGACACCGTCTTATTGTTGCGATTGGGATCTGGTGGCTGGCAAAGTGCTAACAAGCAATTCTGCTCAGAGACATTTTAACAAAGGCAAAGCAATCGAAGGGCATTCAACTTTACTAAAGTTTCTGTTGCTTGCCAGTGTGTGTGTGTGTGTGTGAGAGAACGAACAGTCCTGCATTATTTATTTGCGCTCATTAAAAGTAATCAATTGAAACTGGCATTGATGTAAGGGTCTTTATTGGGCTTTCAGGAATCCGTCACTGTAATGTACCGTGTGACTTTCTAACCCTGCTTGATTGTTTTGTTCCACAAAACACCCAGAGGAATGGAAATGTGTTAGCGCGGACCCATCAATGCTAAGCATCTCTCACCGCTGTAGGATTTACGAACACCGAAGGCTTGGAACAAAATCATATTGGCATATCAGCTAAAAGTATACCGCTAGGCGGGCTTAGGATGTCTGTTACTGACTGAATAACGACCATGTCACCTTTAAAGTGTGTGAATACAAAGCTCTGAGTTTAACCCAACATGAGAGTATGACTGCAGTTATGGAAATGTTGCTGCACTGTGAGTGGGTGTGTTGATTAAAAAAGAGAGCCCAAGAGAATTGAGTGTTGAATGTGCGTTGACAGAATGTGAAGCCTGCCTCATTAAACTATAGAGCCGGGGACAGTGCATGTACTGTTCTCCTGAGCACTTTCCTTACATGTAAACAAACAAATTAGTTCCAATCACTATTAATTATAGATGTTGAAAGATGTGCGTGTGCTCGTCAGGGTCCACGGTACATTATTAGGTCTTTATATCCAGCGTGCAAAAAAGCGATGCCTTGCCGCCGCAGCTCCAAATCTAACTGCCATCCAATATGGAAACAACCCTCCAGCAAAATCCTCCTTTCTCCTTCAAATCATCACGGGTTGCCATGGGGGCACGAAAGAAGGGAGTGAACTGCACACACAGGAGGACGTGAGAGTGACACCCTGCTGTCAAGTCGATTCAAGGTTGTTTTGGGGCATCTCAGGTAGTGACAATAAATCAGTGACAGACAGGTCCCTTACCTTTGCGCCGTGCGGTTGCCTAGCGAGCCTTAATACACTTTTAAGTTACACTTAAACGACCACCAGGGCTTTGAGATTTTATGATGAATGCAAACATACATCTTCCCTCTAGATGTCCCAATTAAAGATACACTCTGACACTTTGGAAAATAAAGTATTTGCGGGCTGCTATATCACATAAAGCAGAGAGATTCATCTAGAACAGTCAGGATTTTTTTTATTGGTAAAAGAGCTAGAGTATGACGCGCCCGAGCAAAGAGTCAAAGAGTCACAACCTTTAATCCTTTCAATCTGTTTATTTTCCACACAAAAACAGATCAGTCTTACCGGAACAGCAGAGAGGGAGGTTGGTGTGTTGCCGTGTGATTAAACACTTTACACCTCCTTATTTTGGCGCTTAGCAGAGGTCTAAAACCTCTAAAATACTGTATATATAATAGTTATAATAGTAATTATAATAGTAATAGTAAGGATTAAATACCAAATATTGTATGGGGAATGACAGAATGAATCAGGTTTAAAGGCCATTTCACTAGTCTAGAACCTGATCCCTGCCTGTGTTACCACATAATACTACACTTCCTTTGTTTCAATATCAAGCAATAACAACTGCTGTTCAAGTACCTCCCTGAAATGGGAAAGGATTGCCAGTAGTGCCGATCCCACTGACAATCAACAACCCAATCTGCAGCTCACTCGCTGATGGAGAGTGGATTATCTAACAAGCTAAAGAGAACCACACAGCCTATTTATTACTCAAGACCTAAACATTTCTCAGCCATTAGCACCACGTTTGCCCTTTCGTCTGCCAGTAAGCCTCGTCTCTTGGTACATAAATCCCTCTCAAGTGTCATCTGAAGCAACGTTAGTTACTAATGACGACAGCACAGCTGGATCACCTGCCAATGGGCCTTAATGCTCTGAAGCAGCTTATTGCCTCTCAGTCTGTATCGGCACAGATAACGTGATATACAGCCCGGACGGTTAGGGCGACAGAACGTTAAAGTTTAGTCTCTGCATATTGTTCCTGTTTGATGAGCAGTTTCCTAGAGGTTCACATGAACACACATAGCATTAGACAATTTAAAAAAAAATTAAACCATGACTTGCCAGGATTGCCTCCAAACGGCTCTCAACATGGCGATTGTGTTTTCTCCCGGATTACGGTAGCAGTTTTAACCAGTTTTAAAGACATAGTTAACGTTGTAAATTGAAACAAAATTAAAGAAAAAATACAACAAAACTACTTGGTTGGGTTTAGTAGAACAAACATCATGGTTTTGCTCAAAATTACTATGTTTGTAATATTATTATTAGGGCTGTCATTGTTTTGTGTTGTTCATTGATTTCCAATAATACATACCTGTAGATACATATATTTGCCTAAAGCAACATATTTGTCCACTCCCATGTTGATAAGAGTATTAAATACTTGACAAATCTCCTTTAAGGTACATTTTGAACAGAAAATCTGTGATTAATTTGCGATTCATCATGATTAACTATGGAAAATCCTGCAATTAATCAAGGTTAAATATCTTAATCGATTGACAGCCCTGGTTATTATGCTACGGACGTAAATTAAAATAAGTGAATGTTGATTTGTGTCTGTTTGACCCATCTAACAACTTGAATTTTCTCCAAACGTGGATTTCCACAGTCTGTCATTAGGAACATATTCGTTATACATAAAAAACAAAAGAGAAGCTCTGATTGCAATACACAGAGAGAGAGAGATACAGACTTCATGCTCTGCTCAGGTAGACATTACTCCTCTATATCTTTACATAGACAATAGTTGATTGCTGCTATATTGTTAATGCTCTGGATATCAAATTCAGCACGTTTAATCTATGATGTGTCAGTTCAGACGCCAGCCATTCATCAACATACCTCCATACTTCCAATTTGAGCACATTAAATTGTTATTGACTTTTCCTTTTAGATGATAGGGCCTAATAGATTTGTTGTCGAAAAAGAAAAAAAAAAAAAGAAATCATTGCTCTCTTAGAAATATATGGAACTATAAAATATGGGTTGTATATTTGAAGAATTACATGTTATAGGTAATTTCCCTTGCAGTTATTTGGTCTACATTTATTTCTCTAGCTTGTAAATCTATAATTTCCAATCAAAAGCATGATGCCCTGATGTGCAGAAAACATTTAATGACCATTTTCAAAAAAAGTGGCAATTATAGACTACATCCCAGCTGTTACAGCCCCGTACACACTGTGATGAATTGGTTCACATCTGACTATATAAATGACAGAGAAAATCAAACGTGGTTATTGCTAAAGGGCTAGACATGACTGAACAACGAGAACAGATAATATTCTAAATATAGTCTGCAGGCTATTTTTTTTTTATACAGGTGAGCTTCTATTATGATAAACAGCCAAAACAGATATAGCCTAAAATAGAAATTAAACTTCCGCCCAGGGCTAAAAGTAATTTATCACAGATTCCGCTCCTGCACCTGACTGTGAGCCAAGACGCATGATGAAGGGGGGAAATAAGAGATAAGAGAATGAAAAGAAGCCTTTTTACTGAAGAAACATTAGAAGAGTGTGAAAAGAGGTTTTATGGTTCCATAACTCAGAGCTGCATTTAGCACAGATACAATAATTTTAATTAGTTGAAGAATACAACAAATAACATCGTAAAAAAAAAATTGGAATGGTTACACCTGAGTTGGTGCTGTTGTCTGTCTATCCAGGCAGGTATTTGACTGAACCACCGTGTTGTTATACTTATTTAAGGTCACAGGTTACCAATAGTTGGTTGACCCAAATATATAATACTGTTATATAATAATCTGTTATAACTTCCATACTTATGTATTTTGTATGATATACAAAATGGACACAATCCATGGGAATAGACAGAAATAGGAAAATGAGACAGACAAAACATATCATAACAAACAAAAACAAAATAAACAAATATACATATAACAATATTGCTGCTATCATAAATATGCAAACCAGTTGTTGTTGCTAAGGGTGGTTATGTAGGGCACTTGTACGTAATGTATAATCTTAAAGAAATGTTGGCACCTCTGGTCACCTGAAATGGACATCTCTAATAAGACAGTTTAAAAAGAATGAGCCTAATTGAAGTTGTGGGCTCTTTCCTTCTGTCGCAACACATTCTCACTCCCGACTCATCAAATACCGCTGCTTGGTCAGGGCCCGTCGGCATCAGAGACCGATGCACGTACCCCTCCTGCCTTACTTTTGGACAGACCGGGGACGGTGCGTCAATGAACACTCGTTACATGCATAGTATTCTTTCAAAATAAACTTCCGTTTCCACAGTTAGTTAGGTTTAGGTAACACAACCACTTAGTTACAGTTAGGAAACGGTCGTGGTTGACGTTAACATCACTGACTAGTGACTCACGTGTGTCACAGGGCTGGCGATACCAACGAGTCACGTGACTAAAGATTAAAGTGACAAAAGAAGTCAACGTTACTTTTAGTTTCACACGGGAACAAGAGCAGCAGTCTTCTGGTCGAAAGTCTTGTGTTTGTTTGACCCATCCACCACCCCTCACACCCTAAACGGACTCTCACGCTATTAATACTACGTCACTTGCTCCGACTGTCGAATAACACTGCGGATGGGTTTACATGAGAGTTAGTTGAAAGCCCGGTTCGTCACATACTGTTGCTAAAGGGTGCCTCCATGCATCGGTTTCCGAGGGGTACCTACCAAACGGCGGTATTAGACGAGTTGGGTTGGCTGTCTGTAGGTAAATAATTCACAACATCACTAGCTAGTATACAGTAGATTACACAGGTAGCTCATCATTTAGTAAATTCCACCCTAAATCCCTCATTTGTATAAGATACATTGCATCAAGACTTCAAAGACACACCTGGTTTGATGCATTCTGGCCCAGAATGTGCATTTCGGCATCTTTTTCTCACTCCAGGCTGCAATTGCAAGGTGCACCTCTCTCATCATTGCATATAGCATTTAAGGGAGGACATTGCAACTAATACATGGGGACATTTTTAACATAGGTCAATTATATACTCCGCCGGATGTAAATAAAACAATTTGTGAAGGTCAGATAATTCTGTAGCACAGACGGGATTTACAGGAACCACAAGGAAGGTTGTGGTGAGAAAAGCCTGCACCATATCAGTATCACATAGAAAGAAAAATAGAGCAATACTCATGAATAAAGATATTTCCTTTTGTACCAAACAGACAGGATATGGAGAGTTGTAGCTATAACACTTGAATTTGAACTTGGCGGTTGTATTGCAAAAGGCATAAGGCATTTATACTATTTAATGCATTTGAATGCATGTGCACCAGTGTTATAGTGAAACATCCGCTGTACCATCTCCATCTCTACCTCTACCTGCTTCCTTCTGAGCTGCTGGACCTGCCCACTCACTGACGTTGCAGTCCAGGAGCTTGACTGTGTGATGCCTGGTAAATCAGGAGCTAAGTACTCCCACAGTGCTGATTTCTTATAGTAAATCAGACCCAGGATTCTTGGGAAGGCTACAAAGGATGCAAAAAGAATGAGAATATGATGGCAGGCTTTTTACCCCGGCCAGTCAGAACAGGTGGAAACACTTTTGCCTTTAAGGGTAACTTCGGTATTTTTCAACCCTCGGAAATTGCTCCATTATTGAGGGATAACGCTGTAACGAGCTAGGAGGGCAAGTGAGCAGCGTCAGTGTAACGCTACGTCCACTAAAAGTGTTTGTTTTTGCCACTGACAGGCTCAGATTGTTTTTTTAAGTTGTTGACAACATTATGGAAATGACCCTACTGAGAAATAAAACCTTTTTCTTACCTTTCACTTGATCCGTTCTGTTTGTTATTGTGTCCAAGTCCCACTCAAGGAGAAGTCTGGTTGTGAAATCTGAATATCTATAGACTCTGTAAACTCTGCATTTCCACCATGGATGGATGTATTCCACTATTCCACCGTTGTCTTCCGGCAAAACATCACCTCGCCAGATTTCATGAGACTTCTCCTTGAGCGAAACTCTTTACATTATGTCAGACACTTATAATATCAAACAGAGCCTGTCATGGCAAAAACAAGCACTGTTAGTGGACGTAGATGACGGTGCCAGTTTGTCCCGATTGCCAGTGCTTGAAGAAAAAAAATAGTGCCAGTACTCTCTTACTCACATGTTGGCATGTGTATCGGCGGTATCAGCAATGTCTTGCTCTTATTTATTCATTTATTACCTCCGCCAAGGTCGAAGGCCTAGGAAGGAGGTTATGTTTTCACCGGCGTTGGTTTGTTGGTTTGTTTGTTTGTCCGTTTGTAGGATTACTCCAAAAGTCTGCAATGTATTTGATTGAAATTTATTGGAGGGGTGGGGTGTGGCACAATGAACAATACATTCGTTTTTGGTGGCCATACGGATTCAGAATTTTTTTTAAGGCTTACGATCAGCCAGAACATTAAGACCTCTGGGTTTAACACATACTAACTGATGACGCATTGATGACGCATGACCTCTTTCCTTCAGAGAGAGGGACAGAGAGAGAGAGCGGGGTGTGGGGACAACTGTAGATTCTGCGTTTTTTCACATTAACTTGATGAACTTAAAGTTGAGTTCGACCAAAGCACACTTGATTGTTGGAAAGAGTAAAGATGATGGTTTGGGTGAGTATACTTTGTTTCTGTCCAGTTTGACTGAAGTGTTTTACGATGCTCCGCTATGTACAGCTGATCTCAACATAAACAAAAGGGGGGGGGGGGGGGGGGCCACGTGCTCGGGCAGCTTGGTGGAGGTGTGCGCTCTCCGAGTGCCATTCTAGTTCATTATTATTATACTTGGGCTATGCCTCTTTTATAATAGGCCTATAATACTCCAATAATAATCCAACTGGAACACTACCTGGTTACGATGGTGTGTTTAGTATTAATAGGGATTGTGTTATTTGTAGCCTTTAGTCGGGTATCATTCAGGTTTTAGAGCAGTGTCCCAGTCAGGATGCTCCTACATATTATGCAGCAGGATGAAGAGACACAATTCAATTTCCATAGTGAATAAAACATACTAAGTGATATTGGGTTTGGGGATCGTCCTAAAAGGAATTTTAAGGTTTTTGACTTATGCAATTCCACATCATTTTGGACCATTATTATTAGGCTATTACTATAGATAACTCCCAAAAAGTTTAAAGACAAATCCTACAATAGTTGAATAATTATTTTATTATTTACACACATCACAGCCTTCATCTGAACATTTAATTATTCTGAAAATGTTTGCCCTAAAAGAGCAGATTCAGACACTGTTTAAATAATGTTTCATGAATGATATTTGTTCACAACAACAACAAAAAAAAAGTAATGATGATCAGCTCACTACTTTTTTTTACAAAAAAGACGTGAACGTTGTATTGATGAATTACAGAACCCTCGTCTCCCCACCCTGGACCATTTCAGAGACTGTTGTCCCCATTAGTCAGTTAGACACAAAAACATGGGAAATAGGGTTGAAAAATACCAAAATTACCCTTTAAGAAATGGTTGGAAAAAAAACCCATCAACACACGCTTCATTTGAAGCATACTGATGACTTCACATTTCCAAACTACAATCCTGCCTCTTTAAGCATTTACAAGATGACTCCGCTGTGAATAGAGTGGATTCGAAAAGACAAAAAAAGTGGAAGATTTTCAAGTGGAAATGAGGGCTGTGTCATTATTATAAAGTGATCACAGATGTGAAGCAGCCGTTGCAGATGGATCTGGTAATGCATGTGAGAGCCATTCAAGATCTCTTACTTTGTTTGTAATACTTCATTACAACAGTGCGAGTAGGGCTCATTTTTCTCCTCAGCTGCCTCTGCACACACACACATACACACACACACACACACACACATTTGCACGCGCTGCGAAGAAATAATTGGGGCCGTCATTTTGTGGCCACGCAGCAAATGGCCACTTGAAGAACTCCTCTCTCTTTGGCTGTCTATCACCTCGAATGCGGCCTATTGCTCCCCCGTCTTTACTCCTTTTAATCGTTGACTTCATTTCAAAGACAGGAGAGCTGACATTGGGAGAACTTTCCATTGCCATTCTGTGAATCTCATTGACTAGTATTGTAATAGATGTCATGTGGCAGGATGGAGAACGGGGCTGAATGGCTCTGGCTGAAAAGGAACGGTAATATGTTTCTGTAGCTGTGGCAAGAGGGCTGAGCCGCAGTGTGTATTACGAAGCCATTAGCCCTGACGTTGAAATACTGCACGTAACATCTTCTGCGACACGTATTAGCACTCCGAACACATGACTGCGACGGAGCGGTTTCAATGATAAAAGTAACTGTTTCATCACATCCAGCAGATTAAGGAGTATTTGCATTCATATCTGTGTGAGTGGGTGTGTGTCTAACTGTGATTTACTGTGTTGATGTAGCGTGTTGATATTGCCAGGGACATGAGGCAGGCTGGCAATTTAGCAAAACAGAAGGCTTGATACCATGGAAACATAATTGAGGATAATGCCAGCGTGATTTGAGTTTTTGAATGTTTTTTTTTTATGATTATTTGACATCCATTCAGTTTCCCGCGTGTGTCATAATTAAACACACCATGTTTGGCTGTTTTTTTTTTTTCTTCTTATGTATTCACTAACCAATTCTACTATAAACAGTACAAAATATGTTAAATTGTGATGGTAGAGTGTCCTCTTTTCACAGTCATTTAGTTTTAGAAATGACGAGCGCATCTATAAATGGTCTTAAAGGATAGGTTCACAATTTTTCAATTATGTCTTAAAAAAACAGTCTGATGCCCTTTTGAACAATAAAACAGGTTTTAATTAATTAAAATAAACTGTGAGAGTGTATAAGGGGTTTAGAACATTATGATAGATGCTCTATTATGTCTCATAAGTTGTTGCAGCAATCTTTGGATTGATACCATTTGTTACACAGATCTGGTGCTAAATTTAACTATTTTGTTTACCACTCGAGAATTGATAAAATGTATCAATAATCCCTCCACAAATTCCACATTAAGACACAAAGACCTTGAGAAACGCCATAGTAAAAGCCGTGCTGTGATTTGGTATCAAAAACGTTTGACATTTGGAGATTTCTGCAAGAATTTAATTTTTTTCTGCGATTGGATGGCGAGCACTGTTCTGGAAACTTCTGTTGCTGGGGCAACAGCTTTGGTCCAAGTTTACTTCCTGTCAGCTACCGCATTAACAACCATTGCAATAGGTAAATACAAAGTGGCCCATTTAGAATGTTTATGTTGTCAAGTCTGAAAAGGCCTATATTCATGACGTGTATTCAATGTCGCACACCCTGACATGTCCCTGTGCTATGAATGTCACTCCACTTCCCGCAATGATGCTACATGCTTATTCATATTTGTTGCATACTGTATGAACATGATTCCAAGGACACACGGTCAGAACATTGCTCTATGCATTTGTAATTCTGTTATATTGCAGAGACCCTCTTCTGGTGCAACCATGACCTACCACAGGCTGTTCAATAAAGCTGTGGGTGCAGCAGTTTTACAATACAACGGACAAAATGTACATTTCTTTTCATGAAAACATAGCTCCACCCCTCCATCATATTATGTGGAGGGATGGTACATTTACTGTTTCTGTTCAACTGCCTACTTCATGACATTTGTAGTGTCCAAAGGAGGTTAGACGGAGTGACCTGAAAAAAAACTCCGCTATGGCCACGGGGATGGTCTAATTAACATTTTAATTAAGACAAAATATTGTAAACTTGAGGCCATCCTCAGAGCCATGTCTGGGACAGACTCATTACATTCGGCGTTAGCCTCTCTGCCGCTCCCCTCCGACGTGCTACCTGCGCAAATGTCATCCTCCAGAAGAACGAACAGATTGTGATGATGATTAAATTTGTTGCTGCTTTAAACTGAAATATATTGGGCAGTTACAGTCAAGAGACTTTTTTTTTTCCATAATCAAACAGGTTGGATTTTTATTTAAAAAATATATATTCATATATATTTAAGTCACGTACAGTGAACACATAAACTACATGGGACTGTCAAGCGCAGTCATCCAGAATACGAGCGTTCATATGATTCATATGTTTAACAGGCTGACATGTAGATTTGTTTTTTCTTTTATTGCAAGACAAAAGACAATACATTAACAGAACAACAAGAGGACGACAAGAACAGTGCGTACAGGCAAGTTAACACATTTCTGCCATAGGGTGAGAGAACCAAGTGATGCGTTGGTATGGTGTGTGTATACGTGTGTGCGTGCTGACATGTAGATTAACGTAAAATGACAGCAGGTCAGGAGGGTGTCACGCTCCCAAGACAGCTAACATGATTTTGTCCTCAGAAAGGGAAAAAAAAATGCATTCAGTAGCTGAAGCATATGGTGGACCAAACCTGCCAAAATCAAAAATCTTTATTTATTTATGCATGATTCTCCCTTTGCATTTCACCCCTTATTTTCCCCCCAACCTTATTTATTTCTGTATTATTTTCTATATACATTTCTGCCTCATTTTGCAAATGAGGGGGCTGTCACTCAACGTGTGTTATCATCGGGTAAATAATACAAAGATAAATAATTAAATAAGCAAATTAAAACAATTAATGTCACAATTTATGAATAAATAAATAGCTACATTTATTTTGTAATAATATTTTTCTACATTTAATGACATATTTGGTTATTTATTTATTCAAAAATATATATTTTTTTATTTTGGCAGGTTCCATCCTCCATTAAAAAGCACTGATTTCAGTATTTGCTTTCAGATTGCAGCAGAGAAATGTGCTTTAGGAATGCGGCGTTTAGCAGAGAAGCTGAGTCTGTGCAGCATATGTATCACTGTTTGATATATGGTGCTTAATCCTTAAATCCTTAACATTTGCTGTAATTATCATTAAAGGCCCAGTTCACCCATAAACACAATAAAACTAATTTTCTCTCCATCCGTCCTTCTAGACAGCGATGCTGTGGATTACAGAGGCTTTGAGACATGAGCTCAGCCCGATACACTGAAATCACGACATGAACATTTTGTGTAAAAATTAGAAGAACAGGGTAGTGTTTTACGAAAAAGGCAGGCAGATAATCGCTAATGACTTTATCATTAATGGTTTATAAATCATTCATCGCGGCGTTACGGATGGGTAATCCATCCATCTACACCTTCTTATACCCGTGGCCGACCCTGGACAGGTCAGCGGTCCACCACTGGGCTAACACATTTAGACAGACAACCATTCACCCTCACATATACGCCTACGGGCAGTTTCCAATACACCTGAGCAGCATGTCTTTATACTGAGGGAGGAAACCCACACAGACACGTGAAGGTCATAAGAATAGAGGAGACCAGAGGGGGAATTCAGTTGTTGCAGCAGCGCAAGGACAGCAATAGTGGATAGCAATACGTTTATACTTCTTTTCACTCCTTTTCGAATATGTAAATCAAGACATCAAGTTGTTATTATTATTATTTTTTTTGTCTTCTACATGTTCGAAATAAATTTTGAAATGAAATGAAAAAAAATTAAATAGTACGTCATCATATATCGAGCGCGAAGGCTCCGCAAGTTGTCGAGGTGCTTAGTCGCGCATTTCCAAATTTATCTTATTTAACTTATCAAGCTCAACCTCATCAAGAACGTTTGGCTTTTACTTTATAACACCTGCTCAGAAATATCATCACATGAAAAAAAAAAAATCCTAAATGAACAAAAGCTAAATATAAGCAGCCAGTGTCCAAACACAGAACAAGTACAATAAAAAGATGAGTAGAAATGTTATCACTGCTGGGAAGAAACGTCACCTATGGGTAAATACAGCCCTGTCATGTGTGGAAACATCATCACCACTGGTGGAAAAAATTTAATTTCTGCGAATATAGAATGTGGTAGAAATGTCACTGCCACGGTTGGAAACGTTGTCACTGGCCATCACCAGCACTGTTTATCCAGGTCAGTCCGGACACTTGAGTCGAAAAGATTAGCCCTCGTGTGTCCCAGCAGTGGCAGTCAGGCAGCACAGTGCTGGTCTGAGGGAGCATGGGGGGGGCGGCTGGAGGATGAATAATTCCTGATCTTGGCTTTGGTTCAAACGCTGGTCAGTCAATCTCGCCCGGGCTGCACAGCCGAGAGCAGGTTCATGGCAATGAGAGCACCAGTAGATAACACGGAGCGAAGAATAGAAATACAGTCAGAGACCTGGAGAACAATTCAAGGGAGTAAATAAGATCAGTGCAGGAGTTCCAGAGCGGTAAATACTGTAGCGACCAACATGGAACATGCAGAGCAACACCCTTGTTTTTCTGATCTACTGTAATGGGATTACTAATTATGTTTCTTTGCCATCCTTTTAAACACATTAGCTAAGAAAAGTAGCCCTGTTTTCAACAACAATAATATTAAGAAGAATGAATTTTAAGTGGCTTACACGGCTTTCACATAACCCAAGGACCTATAAAAAGCACAAATGTAAGTTAATGAAAAAGGCTTGGTTAAAAAGATGGGTCTGAAGTCTAGATTTAAAAACAGAAATGGACTCAGCATCCACAGGAGCAGCAGCACTGACAGCGCTGTCCCAGTCGCATCAATTATTTTCTGCATGGCACAGCAAAGTCAGAATAATCTTTCAACGGTGTATTGACATTATACCAGCAACATTAGTCTGTATCTGTAGAATATGTCAGACACAAAATACTTTTTTCATGTTTTCATATTTTAAACTCAACACTTCCTGTTTCCGTTTCAAAATAAATAATAAAATTACTTATAATTTTTTTGTGTTCTGAAATATTTGCAGGAGTCTTGTGGACAATCTGTGAGTTGCACGGCTCCATACATTACTAGACTACTGCCTTTTAATTGTGGATTATTAGAAATGAGCGCACGCTTCAAAAATATATATAAATGACATTTATAATGAAATAAAATGATCATTATGAAAGACAAACTCTATGTTAAAAAAAGGGCTGGCAGCAGCAGCAGCGCTGCAGCAGCAATGCTGTTGGTGTGGACACCACATGCCTAACGCTTTGTCCACACACGCTTTGTCAGGAGCGCGTGGGGTGTTCACACCAGCTGTGTTTCTGTTTCTAACGCTGCTGCCACCCCTTTCTTTCTACATAGTTTGCCTTTAATGGCCATTTAATTTAATTATAAATTACATTTATATTTATTTTAGACAGAGAAAGGTTAAGAAATGTGTGGTAATTTGTAAGTAATAGTAATAATCCACCATCAAAAGCCAGTACGTTATTCATTCATGGAGCCCTGCAAGTCACTGCATGTTCGACAACACTGTCCTGCAAATATTTCAGAATAAAAGTCTTGTGTTAACAAATGAAGGAATTCTGTCCAAATAAAAAAACAAACACTTGAGGGCTTTTATTTTTAAATGAAAGCAGGACGTGTTGATTTAAAAATAAATCTTTACTTTTTTTCATGTCCGTAACATATTTTACAGACATTGAAACTGTATTAATGTAGCTGGTATGATGTCAATATACTGTCAAAAGAGATGGGTGTCTCACGTGGGCTGTTTGGCTGCGCAAACCTGTTAACATGGACGCCAAAATAAAAAAAAGAACAGGGAATGCAGCCGCCACGCTCTCCTCGCGTTGACGGTCTGGCCAAGCTGTTAGAGACGCAGTAGTTAAGTGAGGTAGCCGTCATGCACTGCTCAAGCATCCAGTGTGGCCAGGGAATGAAAAGTTTTGCGAGATTTCGCAAAGGTTTATGACCTTCAGTCAGCAGCCATAGCGACTCAAATTCAGCCAGTTCTAACCCCAGCACTGGGGGTCACAGGGGGCTGGTGACCAGCAGCAGCGCTAGGTCTAACCCGCAGCAACAGAAAGTTTGCTGGTCTAGAAGGGAGTCGGAGCAGTCTGGGATCACAAACTATGTTGCTGTTGCTATAGCTGTTAACTGAAGGTCCGTTATAGAGCATATTCACTCTTTTCTTTCTTATAAAAGTTTTTTTTTTCTTCCCCGTCCCCTTAGGGGCTCCGTAAGTTACATATTTGAAATGAAATAAAATCCAAATTAATTTTAACTTGAATCTGACTGTTAAATGTACTTGTGTGTAATTCTTGATTCGTCAAAAAAAAACTCTTGGTCAGTGCCCCTCAGCATCGGATACCGATGCACAGAGGCACACTTTAGCGACCGTACTAGATGATTTCAGCTAAATCGGGTAAGAAAGAGCGTGAGAATCCACTACGAGCAGGAGAACTAACTTCCTTTGAAAGCGGAAGTCTATTTTGAAAGCGTATATTGACACACCATCTCTGGTCCATCCAAAACTTACCCAAGTGGGGATATACCCTGAACGTTGTTCTCCGATGCCAAGGGGCACTGACCACGAGGCGGTATTTGACGAGTTGGGAGTGAGAACGTGTTGACCAGTCATGAGTTGTGTTTCTCACAAAGCCTTCCAGAGTTTATTAGAAAGCATTTTTCATTGCCACTTGAAAAACGAAATGAATTGCATGCTCACCCTGTGGTCTTTTAAAAGAGAGCTTTAACGGAGATGAAAAGCAACGCGCAGCAAATGACTGCACAGTTTGAAGTCACAGTTTTGGTGTGGGAAAAAAAGAAAAGTGTCCTAAAATCACCAACAGCCTTCTGGTGGGGTAATTATTTCAAAAACAGACTGTTGTGTGCGAGATTGTCATTTGTTTTTCCTCCACTCTACAAGCTATTTGCAATGTCACATTCAGATACTCGGATATAAGGGGCCACAGCGAGAAGTGATGATGATACGGCTCCTAAACCAGCTCCAACTCCAGCCGCCTCCTGACTAACGGATCACCTCCCCGCGCCGAGGAAAAACAATGTAATCCGCCCAATAAAGATGTGTTTACACTGGCAGAGTGAGACAACAGGCTATTGTCTCTTCTTCATGTGCCTCTCTATCATTTTGTCCTACATACTTAAACCGGGATGAGAACTGCTGAAAACAAGCCGGTGTCGTTTCCCCATACCGCTCGCCTGAGGCACCGACGTCAGGGACGCTTTGCCGCTACTATTATGTGCAAAATGTGGTACACATTCAACACATATTGTAACTGCTCATATTCTCTTCAGTTGTTGGAGAATTCAGCACTTTTCTGTAGTTTATAGACAAAAAGACAAAAAAGGGATTGGGCTGATTTCTAATCAACAAAAGGTAGCGCTGCATGTTATGTTTTTTATATTCATTTAATTTTTTTTCTGTCTGCATGGTTTGGTTTGGTTTTATTTCTCTACACCAAATAGATTTTGTTATATAAAAGAAGATGGCTGAGGTCTCGGAGGAAATAAAGAAGAGGGTTCATGAACAAACTCAGGACCACATTAAAAAATCCTCAGCCAGGCCTCCATCCGTTTGTGCAGGGATCCCAGGGGGGCGGAGGCAGCCACGCCGCTGGGGAAGCGTCCTGTACTCTGCTCCGGTTATAAAAAGGAAGAAAGCACTCAGAGCCGGGGAGACTCTGTGGATTTTTTTTTGTATTTCCTCTTAGAATATGTAGTAGGTGTTCAAACAGACAAGACCACAAAATATCATCTCGACAGAAAAAGGCATGGCTGCCTAAGAGCTGCTGTGTTTGTTCCCATTTCAGAGATATCAAGGCCTCAAAGAATCAACATTGCTACTGCCAACCCACTGTGTGTGTTCATTTCTGCGCACGCACACACACACGCACGCACACACACTGCATGTAGCCAAGTCTAACATTTCACAGAAAGCAAATAAAAAAGGACAAATGATCCTTAAAGCTATAGGTGAGATTGAAGCAAATTTTGAATAACAAGACCCGGTCACAGCTGTGTATATGTCTGGACCGTATATGGTATATGGTATAATTTGTGACTAAATTGTTACATAAATAGTCAGTGGTCATGTCTATAATGTTTTGTAAACAGTTTTTCACTTATATCTTAATGTTTGATTGAAAGACAACTTATAATAAATCAAATGACATTCAGTAATAATAAATGGTAACATTTACTAGTCAGTATATTATACATTTTACAAGTTGAAAAGGTATTAGCATGACATTCAGTGTGCAAGGTTAAAAGTATTTCAGTTTTTTATTAAAGCATGTCTATCAAAAGTATTCATCATATAAGTGGTGTGTTACAATATATACATACTTCGCGAAAGTTTATCAACGTAGTTGCTGCCGTGTTTATTCCTAGATGGAGTGTTAATGGGGCAGCTACAATGTTAGCATAGCCTGGCACTGATCGATCCGGACTCCATTCAGAAAACAAGCATTTTAAAAGTTGTTTGCTTGTCATCTTGCAGACGGACCCGACAAAGCATGAAATCAGACCTTTTACTAATCAGCATCATTATGTAGTTATTTCGGCACACTTTTAGCATAGCCTGGCATTGATCGATCCGTGTTTAGCTGTAAAATGAGAAAGTTTGTGACGCCGCTGCCATGGTGAAATCTGGTGAAGGAAAGCTAAGTTCCGGTCACATGACCAGAGCACAGCCAATAGGAATGCACTCTCAATGAAATGACCTGTGATTGGTCAAAGTCTCCCGTCACGGGCTAGATTTTCTAAAGCCTGAAAACAGAGCCATGATGAGGTGCAGAAGTCTAGTTTTCTCTCAGAACACTTGAATTACAATATGCTATAAGGTTATTATGGAATTTTTGCCCAATGATGCCAAAAATATACTGCCTACTGCCACATTAAAATGATTATTCTAAAGCCAGCTCTTTTAGTCATTTATAAACAAAACACTAATTTAGGGTAAAACATGTAAGCAAGATAATCTTCACAAATGAACACCACTTAGCTAACGTTAGGCCACAAAGTGCCGCATATACTGCTTGTGTAATGTTCTGTTTTCCTATATGCTGTACTGTTTTCTTCAGCGAATAACCCGCTCCATCAGTCAGCGCAGTCCATATTTACTGCTACGTATTCAAACTGGGACTGCCAGACACCTCAGTCATGGCTTCAATTCACAGTCATCCTCGTAGATTTGATAGGTGGCTCTGGCAGGCTCAGACTAGAATTTTGAAGTTCTCTCGAGAGCTAACTTCAAAATTGCTTTCTGCTTCTGACATCCTTCATCTAGACCTTTTTATCATTACGAATCAGAGAGACGAATGAGCTAAATTATAGGAGGAACTTGTGTGATTGTTACTGATCTTCAGTATACCCGGTGTCTAAAAAGCATTCTAAAGAGATTTATTTACCCTTTGGGTTTTTTTTTTAACTGTTTTCCTCTCGGAGTGTACGATTCCTAATAATCTGATGTGCAAATGACTGAGAGGACGCAGCAGCTCCTCTTGCAGATATTTGATCATCATTCATGCAGTGGTGTTTACCACTTTCCACAGAATGATGAAATAATGAAATGTGGCAAGGCTCTACCGGAAAGAGACAGAAAAATCAAATGTTCGCATGAACAAGATGAGAAGAGATCTGCGAGAAGATGGAAGCAAAGCGAGAGACCTCACTTCCACTGCCGTCAACAACAACAACAAGGATAATTACTGTTACCTAATTATCTTTCTGCTCAGGACCCGACCTTTTCCCTCTCATCCTATAGCTCCTTTGAAATGAAGTCTACTATGTCTTAAAATAACCTGAACCTGAGAACTAAGCTTTCGCTCTCCTTCTAACTTGGACTCCAGCTGCGTTGCTGAAAGGATTAGCATAGTTTGTTAATATGATGCTCAGTCACTGGCTGTGTGTGTGTGTCGGTGCTCCACCTCCTGCCTTCACTTCATTTCTAATCAAAGCTTTGTTTAGCATTTCTGCTGAGATGATAAAATCGCCTACGCTTCTTCTTCTTCTGCATTGAAACCGACTTTATGTGCCCGGTGAATATTATTGATCTCAATGAAGAGTAGTGAGGGATGTTTGCCGCTTTTACCTTCATCACCAGATGGGATTATAAGGGTAGTAGGGCTGTCAATGGATTAAAATATTTAATCGCGATTAATCGCATGATTATTCTGTGGGAAATTAATAAAAAAAATTTTTGTATATGTTCAAAATGTGCCTTAAAGGGATATTTGTCAAGTGTTTAATACTCTTATCAACATGGGCGCGGACAAATATGCTGCTTTATGCAAATGTATGTATATATTTATTATATTATTATTATTGGAAAGCAATTAACAACACAAAACTATGACAAATATTGTCCTTAAACCCTCACAGGTACTGCATTTAGCATAAAAAAAATATCCAGATCATAAAAACTGCAGCCCAACCGGCAACAACAGCTGTCAGTGTGTCAGTGTGCTGACTTGACTATAACTTGCCCCAAACTGCATGTGATTATCATAAAGTGGGCATGTCTGTAAAGGGGAGACTCGTGGGTACCCATAGAACCCATTTTCATTCACATATCTTGAGGTCAGAGGTCAAGGGACCCCTTTGAAAATGGCCATGACAGATTTTCCTTGCCAAAATGTAGCGTACGTTTGGAGTGTTATTTAGCCTCCTTCCTGACAAGCTAGTATGACATGGTTGGTACCAATAGATTATTTTTTTTGTAGTTTCATATGATGCCAGTATCGTCACTCTAGCTTCAAAACTTAGTTGTATTAATGCATTAAAGCAATTAGTGCCGGTAAAAAATATTTGTGTTATCGCGTTATTATCATGTTAACATTGACAGCCCTAATGGGTAGACATGAAATAGACAGCAAAAAGTATCTGCACTGCATGTGGGTAGAAAGCTTTGGACAGTCTGAACCAATGCAGCCTACCATAATCATATATTCCCATAGGCTACAGTAGGGTATATGTTAATGTAATAATGGTAAACCAACCTGATCTCATGGGAAGACATATAAATAGCACGCCATTTTTAGGACATTCCGTGTGTCATGATGACACATTTTTGTGTGTCATCTCATGGCACAAGTGAAACAAGTTTTTTGCATGTCATTTAATGCCACATCGTTGCCATGAAACTTTTGCTTTTATGTTTCGGCAACAAGACTTTGGTAATGGCTGCGTTTAGGTTTAGGCAACATCACCACGGACAGCAGCCGAAGTGCCAAATATATCTAATCTAACAGACTGCCCTGGACTCAAACCACAGCCTGTTTTATCCATCCATCAAAAATCCAAAATAGCTTTAGCCAGACCACACTAACAAACCAACACAAAGGTAGACAGATACACAGGTACACAGTGTGTCAATAAGCCAGACGACTCTGAGATGGCTCATGCACAAGAGGGCCCAGCTACAATAATAGAACTCCAAAAATATAAAACATCTTTCTACATGGGCCTCTGACTGCTTCTGGGCCAATGTGCAGCTGCACCGGTTGCGCTGTTAATATTCACGCCATTGGCCGTGAGTACCTAAACATAACTATGAAAAAAAAAAACTATAATAATACTTTAGTTGCTAGAAGCCAATGTGGTATTGCAAGAGCAAGAACACAAATGAAATATGCTGCAGTATAAATTTATAAATGTAATTTGTACGTTTGTATTAAGACAGTCAATAATGTAACGAGCCATGAAAATGAGATTTTAACCACAGTCTAGAGCTGAGGAGCTACACTAGTGCACTTCCCCCCAAGAAGTAAAACAACATATGTTTACTCTCAAGTGGCTAAGCCCTCTAGCAGCTGTAGTAATTAATTATGACTGGAGCAAAGGAGGAAGTCAGGTGACGTTGTTATAGAGCAACAGAGTCCACATCGGGACGAGGTCGGGATGGATTAATGGGTCAACAAAACATCAGACTTTAACACGGGAGGTTTGTTTCCTGTTTCCAACCGACACTCTGAAGTATAACCACGATCATTCCATAACAATTACCACATGTTTATCATTGTAACCATGACAACGAAGGTCCCCTGAACTTAACGAAGTAGTCATTTTAAGGAAAACTACAATGCTTCCCTAACCATAAAGGTTCTATATACGATATTTTGAACATTAATATACCATTAAACAACTATTGCCTATGTAAAGATATAGGGGAGTAATGTCTACCTGAGCAGAGAATGAAGTATCTCCCCCCTCATTGTGGCGCCCACATCAGAAATTGCTTATATGTGTCGCTCAGGCAGGCATGGACACATGTATTTGTCATTTAATTTGGATGACTTGCTGTGCAGTGGGGTGTTTCTCATTTCCACTGAACCAGAAGTCAGAATATTTAAATGAATTTTAGCATGTTAAAATAAATGAAATGCCAATGAAATGGGGTGAAGAAATGTGAACATAGTTTGGGGATTTGCTGGTGAAAAGATGGCAAGGGGTTGAGGTAAAAAAAAATAAAAAAATTTACATTTGGTTACTGAAATTATGTAATTTTGACACAGTATAAATAGTGGATACATGCAACAAATGCTTGAATTTGAAAGAAATCAGTGCCAGTACTCTTATTCACATGTTACCGTGTGTGTCGCCCGGTATCAGCAACCTCTTGCGACTTATTCCTATTTCTTTATTATTTCTTTAAGCATGTTATACTGTGTCAGTCATACTCAGCTGTGATTGTATTGCAATATTAATATTAGGGCTGTCAAAATTCCCGTGATAATAACGCAAATTTGTTTTAACGCCACTAATTTGTTTAACACATTAACACAATCAATCTTTTGGGGGTTGTAATGGGCTCAGTTTTAAAACTAGAGTACATATGCTGGCAAATTAAACAATAAAACCTAAAGAATCCATTGGTACCAACCATGTCATAATAGCTTGTTGCAAAGGAGGTTAAATAAGGGACCAAACTTACGCTAAATTTTGAGGGGGAAAAACTGGCATGACCATTTTCAAAGTGGTCCCTTGACCGCTGACCTCAAGATATGTGAATGAAAATGGGTTCCATGGGTATTAAGAGTATTAAAGGTACTATATGTAACAATTTACATGTATTAATTGCTTTGTATTGCCAATGTGCGAACAGATTGTAATGTAAGTTAAAAACTGAGATCTTCCCCGACTTTCTCTGTTGCCTATAACAGCCTGTGGACTGATTTCTATGTAAAGGACTTGCTTCGTAACATTGCAAATGGCAAGCTAGTTAGTATCATGGAGATTGGACATTACAGAGCGTAACGGTGATATATGATTGTAATGTAATGTCACGTTATTGTTTTAGGCAATGCCCAGGATGATCGCTCGCACCTACGTAGTGCGAGCACGTACACAAGCAACAGGTTGCTGACTGAAGTTCACTTAACAGCCACTGGTGTCATTAATAACAAGGATGTTCTGAACGTTACATAAAGTGCCTTTAAATACTTGACAAATCTCCCTTTGAGGAACATTTTGAACAGATAAAAAATGTCTGAATAATTTCCGATTAATCACGATTAAATATTTTAATCGATTGACAGCCCTAATTATTATACTTGGGCTATGCCTCTTCTATAGTAGGCCTATAATATTAGTCCAACTGGAACATTCTAGGGTTAAGGTGGTGTGTCTAGCGTTACCAGTTGAAGTGCTTTCTTCAAGTATCTTGAAGAATAAAAGATACTTGGAGGAATTGGGTTTGTGGCTGAAGGTTTTTGACTTAAAACAATGCAGTTGTACATCATTTTGGACCATTATTATCACCAATTAAATTATTATTTTTATTATTTACACATATCACAGCCTTCGACCGAACATTTAATTCTTCTGGAAATGTTTGCCCTTAAAGAGCAGATTCAGAAAACTTTTAGTTTTCAGTAATCATATTTGTTCACAAATAAAAAAAAAAGGTTATGACGAACAGTTCACTAATTATTTTTACAAAAAGGACGAGAACATTGTGTTGATGAATTACAGCACCCTCGTTCTCACTCCCCCATCCCCTGCGTCGCTTCATCCGGATGCTCTTCACACAGCTTTGAGGTGCGGCACAAATACGATGGCGCTGCGCCGTCATGAATCTCCCAGAGAACCTGATATGGAGAAGGCAGAAAAGAGTACCAGCAGCTTGATAGAAGTGCCGGTGGGCAAGAAAAAGTCACGGTACGCCAAGTACTGCCGTTACTGTGTACTAGTGAGTACCGGCCCACTTCGAGCACTGCTTTAGAAATGACCAAAGCCGTGCTCCTCTTGGGGATTTTGTCACTGCATTCGCACATGAGGATGTCCAAATTTCATCATCGTCGACGCAACAGTGTTACTCATTCCACTGTTGCCATTCAGCCACCCCAGCCTTCCCCTTCACACCTTTAACCTCCAGCTACCACAACATCCCTGCTCAGCTGGTGGGGAAACAAGGTGAGGCATGAGCGCGAGAGAAAGGCAGTGTAATTGCTTCTCGGCGACTAACAATGAGCCCATTCACGTTGAAAGCCATATTCACAAGGTCTGAGTATCAGCTCGTTTGTCTCTTTTTATCTCTTTCTTTCAACCAGGCTGAGGAGGAAGGGGAGTGCAGAGTGGATGGGAAGAAATTGGTGCAAACAACCATGACCCTGTCGACAATTTGGACTGTGTTGTGTAACTGCCATTTCATAACAAAAGTGGGTAATTGCAAATGATGACTTTATGTATCTAACGGTTTATTCACAGGAAATGAATGGAATTTGATAAATCTGAGCACATAAGGCAAAGTCGGGAGGCGCACACTCCCTCTCACTCACATTGTACTCATGGGGGGGGGCACTGTTATTGCAGAGGCCTGTCAAACTCTGGGACTGTGGCACATCCATTGTGCGCTTTGTTTTGGTGAGATCCGTCTGAGGTAATAGTAGCATGTGTTCCGTCTTTTCCTCCGCGCACATCTGTCTGAGGGAGGTGCGTCGACGTGATGAATGTCGCTGTTTGCCGAGGCTGAGCTAAGAAGAATGGAGCCCTGCATCACTTAGCATCGCATTGCCAGACACAGCCCCGCCATTACAACCTCCCAGAAGTATCAGGCACACCCCTCGCTTGAGTAATTTTGCCATCTGTTGACAATGTTTACACGGCGGGTGATTTGTCATCACAAACAGCAGGGCAAAAATTAACAAGCTTATTTATGATCCGAGTTGCATTTGCACAATGAAAATGCCATTGGTCATGTAAAACAGTCAGAATGCCATTAACAGGTCCGGGGCGAGGCGGCGGCGGAGATGCATTGTATCGCTCAAAATGCAATGACGTGCAGGCGAGTATCTAATACCTGTAAATAATAGCGATATTTCCAAGGCATCAAAACATATGACACTATTGATAGGATATATTAGACTGAAGAATTGAGATGGACTTTTCCCTTCAGCGCCCAGAATTAAAGTCCTGGGAGCACAATGCTATTTGCACTTTGCCAAAGAATGTAGCTGAGAAAAGGTCAAACAACAAATTGAAATCTTGGCCCAATATTAGATGTAGAGTTAGAGCCGAAGTGTGGAATGACTATGAGAAAACAGCGAGGCAGAAGAATGGCGAGGGGGGAAAAAGAAAAAAAGGTAAGAAATCATTCACAGTACGTCTCAGTGGGCATTTCGAAAAATCCTCGCAGCGCTGGAGAGTGTCTTCTAAGTCATGGGATCGCTCTCAAATGGTACATTCCTGAAGGGGAAAGAATCTCATTTTGTATGTATAACTTTGAAAAGGTCACAAGGAGAGCAGACAGGCATGAGAGAACTTGTGAACCATCAAGAGACAGGAGGTCTGAAGAGAAGATCAGAGAGAGAAGAGGCAGAGCGAATAGTTCTGATGGCCTGATATTCTCTTAAAGGGCCAGTGTGTAGCATGAAAGGGGGATTTATTAACAGAATAAAATATGAATAAGTATGTTTTCTTTAGTGTATCATCATCTGAAAATAGCAAGCATTGTGTTTTTGTTACCTTAGAATGAGCCGTTTATATCCTCATACAAAGCGCAACCTCACCGCTAGAACAAATAATAATAAATACATCCTACACACTGCACCTTTAATATGTAAAGTGCCTCAGTAATATTGTGTGTGTCAGTGTGTGCATATGGATTTGCATGTGTATGTGCACACACATACAGTATTCATATGTCAACCATAAGGAAGAAAAGCACAATGGGATAAAAAAATAAATAAATAAATAATCTGCTGTTATGCCTAGGTGGGTGTATGTATATCTAGGCGTAGTTTTCTCACTGATCTAACTTGATGGCATTAATACAGTGCAAAATGCAAGGGGTCTCCAATGGCAAAAATAAATGTATGTTAAATGTATTATTTTATATTTATCTATTCTGTAAATTTGATCTGCATGTAATTCTTGAAATATTTAAAGGTGCTAAATGTGAGATTGGGAGCATATATATTGCCTCTGCGTGGCTCTCAACATGGCGACAGCTGAGCCAGCGGCTCTCAGCTAACGATGCTAACAGTGAAAACAACAGCAACACTGCTGGCAGATCTAACAGTGTTAACCTGGAGGGGGGGGGAGGATCCGGATGGTGGGTGCTACGCTTCGGTCAGGACAAGGCGAGGAGAGAATACAAAAGACATTACTCCTGTATAGACAATAGTTATTTGTTGCTATATTAATGCTCTGGATATCGTATAGAGAACCGTCCTTTTCAAAATGAAACAATGAAAAATCAATTTACAGGAATTCAGTGCAGCTTGCACTAATCAATATTCAAATGACTATGTGTAATGTGAAAGGTGTCACTCTTATGCCCGGTTCAGACTACACGATAACAGACCGATATCGGCCCGACACGGCCGTCGTAGGGTGTCGACTCAGATCGGGAATGATAAATGAGCGTCGTGTGCGACAATCGATCGTTTTATCTTGTGTAGTGTGTCATAGTACACGACAACCGACGCCGCGTCTGGGACACCTCACGACGTCCCGACAGAAAGTCTAGCGTATTTGATTTTTTTTTGCTTTCCACGACGTGTTCTGTCATGGCCGTGAATTTGACCGGCTGAGCACAGATGCACACAGCTGTAAACAGAAACACATGGCTACTTATTACGCAGAATGATGTCATCGGACCTTCCCAGTGCAATTGCTGCCGGACCTCAGAGTAGGATATTCAATCTAGGTTGTGTCGGAGTAAAAAACACCAACGCCGTTGAGTCTTTGCGCATGGAGCATCCCTTTGTGTGTCCGCTTAAGCTTCTCCCTGTGAATTATATTTTCATTGTTTTCCCCTGGAGCCTCGTGGGCCCCTTTACATGGTCGGGACCGGGGGCTTGAGCCAGTAAGCCAGGAAGAATGGGGAACAGGGGATTGACGTGTAGTCTGTCATGTGTCGCGGCCAAGTCATGACAAGGATTTATGACTCTCAATTGTCTAATCTGAAATAGTGACCATCGTAACCGTCAAAAATATCATGTAGTCTGATCCTGGCATTAGCGATGGACCCACAGCAAATTATTCACTCTACTATTCCCCTCAGCTCTGTTGAACATTTTAGTGTCTTTCAATTCATTGTTTTGCTTTTACAGCCCCAAATGTTACTATTATGGAACAATGTCATTGTTCCTTGTTCCTTATGACAGCTTCATAAGGTGATGATATGCAAGTGCCAGTGGACCAAGCGGTGTAATGTATAAACAATCCACCATCACACTGTCACACATTAAAGTAATTCCTGCCACTTTACATTCCAGCCATGGCAGTGCTGTGAATTGTTACACAACCACAAAGCTGCTCTGAGGAAGAGGAGGCCACTGCAGGTGTGGTTTAACATGTCCACAATACTGACAGCAAGAGGGGTTGGAATTGGACATGATGTCAAGAGAGGTAAGCTTGGATCTTTAGTGACCAGAGAAGCTAAGGTTGTTACTTGCTGAAAAGAAACTAGGGGGTGGAATAAATGGTGACAGTGCTCCACATAGAAAAGTATAAATCATAGAAGTCTTGTTCATGAAGAAATATCAAAATATAAAGTAACTAGTGTTGACCCATGAAAGGGTCCAAAATGCACTGCATCCATGCTTATTATCTGGGTTATGTGCACCACACAGGGGGTCGAGTACAAGGATAAGAAAGAATACAAACATCTGTTACACAGAAATTGTGTCTGTTTTTATTTATTTTTGTATCCGTTTCTAATTTAATGTTGGTATATCCAGCATCAAAAGTGAACTGCAGTCAATGAGCTGCAGCCTGTAATGGGGCAACACAGTCTCAGGGCAGTTTGTGAAGTCACTAAATTTAATCGATTTGATCGATTTGATATATAGATACAAATTTCCGTTTTGTTTTTTGTGACGCTCAGCACAACTTTAACCAATGTATGTTTTTGCAACACGTGAAGCGCGTGTCAATTTCCGCTGCAGTCTTTTCTAAATAAAACTACTTAGTAAGGCTTAGGAAAATATAAACTTGGTTATGCTTAAGCATCAAGATACTTTGTTAGGTTTAGCAAAAGAGTGTGGTTTGGGTTAAAATAACACTGGAAGTGCTGTAACTTATGTACAGAAGTTCCGTGACAAATGAATCAACAAATTGATTTTGTGCTGACTATCGCGAAAAAAAAAAGGTGAAATTCATGTCTATGTACAAGAATAAATACATAAAATGTTGTGACTATTTCACAAACTGCTGTGCGACTGGGCTGAATGGGGTTATGGCAGCGAGGTAAAGCTCTGGTGCCGAGCTCTCCACCTCCCACCGAGAGTATGACTGCTGGGAAGCCGGATCTGGGTCTGTCTGCGATGGGCTTGTCGCAAGCTGAAAGACTTTTTAGTGAATCTGCATGATTATGTCTGTTTACAACGTTAATAAAACAGTCATCTCTCCCCCGTGAAGAGCATCCGATCCCTTCCAAGTTGTTTTCCGATTACAACAAGAACGTGATATCATATTTACACAAGACGGATCCTTTCCTGCTATATCTGTATAGGCTCGGTCTGCAGCAGTGCCCTGAAGCCCCGCCCCCGCTGCTGCACAGACCGCTATTGCTTGGTTATTCAAAGTTTATTAATACTGAACGTGTTGCGTGTCCAAATTGCACCAACTTTGAAACTGCACATCCATGGGTACCCGGCAATACACCTGCCAAGTGTGAAGTAGCTCGGATGAACGGTTCTCGAGATATACGAAGGACACACATACACACTTACAGAAAAAATAACAATCCATAATGCTAAACCAAAGTCCTTACGTCTCCCATGAAAGCAAAATCCCAGCATATAGAATGTGTGGATTGACTGGCTGATCACAATGTACACCCTTGGGTCTTTAAGGTCTAGACAAATATATTTTCCATTAACATGCATGAGTCAAACATGCAATAGAAAGCGGTATAGCGCAGCCGTATCCATGGTTGTCTGATTGCACCGACATTGATTTTGTACGGCTTGGCAAGCAGAATGAGTTTCTAGCACAGTGAGCTTAGAGACATTAGTTACAGTTTGGGTGTCATCTGGTCTCCGATGCAAGATGAGCCACGTTCTCATCTTGAATACTCATCAAGAGAAAGGTACAAACAGATCAACTGAAAGCTTGATGGGTCAGCCGCCCCGAGGAGAGCGTGATTTTGAAATTCCCGATGCCTTCTGTAAGCATTAACAGCAGCACGGTGTTTGTTCTGACTTCATAATAAAGTGGGGCTCAGTGTTATCTCACTCTGACTAATATGCAACTTTGCAGTCTGCACACCATCTACAAAGGACTGCTGAATGTTACTCCGCCACAGGATTTGGTCTGCTTGTCATTACAGTTGTAAAATGTATTTCTGTCACATCATGGATATCTGCTGGCAGATAAACCCAAGCAAATAGGAGTCAGCTTAATGAAAGCAAAGCACATCTGCCAGCGAGGTTCTGCCTTTCACAATTTGGAATCTCGCTGAAAAGATAAGTCTTCTTTTTTTTGTAGCCGGGATAAGCTGTGAAGTGGGCTTTTCATCATTCTTTTATAAAAAAAAAAATCCCGAAAGAGAGCGGGAACCGGGCCTCGGCATTCCAGCGGGCAAAAGTTTATCAAAAGAACTGCAGCACGTGTCACGGTTGTTTGTGTGTGGTGCTTCTCGGGAGAGATACGGGTTCCAAATGAGTGCTATTACGAGAAGTGAAAGGCTTGTTCGCACAGAGCGATATTACCTTCAGACAGCTGGTGAGTTTTAATAACTTACAAAGAACATTGGTGATTGTAATCCTGCATAAATCTGCCATTTGTAAATTAAAGATGTCATTTATAGGTTTAGACAGAGGTGCCTGATAATGCTGATTTAACTCTTCCTCTTGTCATCTGGGGCACTGGTGATTTCACTACATTTCACTGTCCTGTCTGAAGGCACAAAACACACAGAGGCTGTGGGAAATGATCCATAACTTCCTTGGCATCCTGTTGCAGTATTAGCAGGATCTTGATGATTCATTGATCCAGTGCTACAGCTTGCAAAGGTTGAGAGCCAGCTACGGACAAGAAGACTTTAGAGTACCAGTGTAATATTGTGTTTAAACCACAAAATGACACTTGTGTCTTTCCTCAAGCAGCATCTTAGAATTGCTTTTGCAGCTTATATCCTCCTTCCAAGGCCTTTGTTTTCACCGGCATTGGTTTGTTGGTTTGTTTGTTTGTTTGTCTGTCTGTTAGCAGGATTACTACAAAAGTCTGCGATGAATTTGAATCCATTTTTTTAAAGGGGTGGGGTGTGGCACAATGAACAAGCCATTCGATTTTGGTGGCGATCCGGATCATGATCAGCCAGAACATTAAGACCTCTGGGTATACCACATGTGCAGTGTAACTGATGAAGCATTGATGACGCATGACCCTGCCTCTTTCCTTCAGAGAGAGAGAGACAGAGAGAGAGAGCGGGGGATGGGGGTGGGAGACAACTGTAGAATTGGTGTTTTTTCACATTAAACTCTGTGAAATTACAGTTGAGTTTGACCAAAGCACACTTGGTGATTGTTGGAAAGAGTAACGACGACGGTCACAGGTTCCATATTACATATTTTTGTTGCACAACATACCCAAAACAAGTATGTTTGTTACGGAACTAAGTTAGTAAGTTACTGATGTATGAGTATCGAGAAGTTACAGAACACTTTTTTAGTCTGACACCCAGGCCAGTAGCCATTAGGCTACCGTTTCAAAATCAAATACATTTATTGGCACTTACATAAGAACGTAGCACTATCAGAGCGCTATATTTTGAATTTATGAAAGATTTTCTGTCAAATTAGCAGGGGAAGGAGGGTAAAAACAGAGCTTCTCTCTTTTACAACCACAAAAAGCAAGAAGGCTGAGAAACCAAACTAAGAAACCGTGTTCTGTCTATTGATCGTCCACTCAGTCCTACAGACAGGGCTGCACCTACACACACACCCTCTACACACAACAAACAGCGCTGTCCGTGGTTCTGAAACAACATTGTTGATACACAATGCATGTGATAGAAGTAAAGATAGGTAAAAGTCACATCGCATGCCGCAGTCAGTGGGAGTGGGTGACGATGACTAATATTGCTTGACTTGTTTGAAGTGGAAGTTTTCAGATAAAACATTGATACAATTCAGGCTTTTGTTCATAGAAATATTATATCAGACTCCGTTTTATTAATGTAAAGGCCTTTGCTTTTTGGGAACGGGGTGGATTTTTCTGAGCTTTCGCATTGTGAATAGTGAAACCCCGTTTCTCTAGGGTTGGCCACGTTGCATATTGTGTATTAACAGTCTGTTGAATTAACAACAAAAGACTTAAGTCTTTTCCTCCTAAAGCAAATTTTATCCTACCCTGTATGTTGTGAAATTACTGGATTTAGTTTTACATTTCCATCCTGTTTTTAAACTTTTCCAACCCATCATGTGTGTGGAACAGGACAAACAGCGCAGACCAGATCCACTCCTTCTGTTTTTACCTTGCACAATAAAAGCCCAATTTTGCATTTTAGTGTTGTTTATTTGTCACGCACCCCGATGTGTAAACGCCGTCAGGCTGCAAAACAATGTGTATGCAGGCTGAAATCAACCGTGGTGTTCTGTCAGTAGATGCATTGACTTAAACCAAGTAAGAGTAGAAAAGCTATGGAAAAGGCTGCTAGCTGCGAGGCTAATTTGTGCAGTGTGAAATGCCATAGAGTGGGAAAATTGAATATCTGCATAAATGTCACGCTGTCTTTGACATCGTATTGCAAATAAGAAATAATAAAATCATGAATAAAATAACAATGAAATAATCAAAAGTGTTGCTGTTAGTCTGTATGTGCAGTGAAAGATAACAGTTTGATTTCACAGGTGATCTAAGTTTATTTTTATGTACTGTCTTTATTTACCCGGGCAGAACACTTAATTACTTGTTATTTTTAATGATGACCGGGGAAATTCCTCATGAGGATAAGAGGAAGAAAAATAAACAAATTAATCAATTTCAAATAATTACCAGACAGACATAAAACATGGTGAGATGAAAAGAAAGATGAAAACAGAAACAAGATACAACTGACGAAAAGTATTTCTCCCTATATATATATAGGGAGAGAGAGAGAGAGAGAGAGAGAAGAGAGAGAGAGAGAGAGAGAGAGAGAGAGAGAGAGAGAGAGAGAGAGAACATGCTTATATAATTGGTAGCTTTGGTATAAACTTTGCCACTGATGTCAGCTTATGTATTTATTTCTGTCAAAATGTGCGGTGAATATCATCAGAACATATGCAGACAGTTCTGAGGTAAAATGAGTTGGTTGTGAGGGTTCAGCTGATGGATTTAAGGTCCTGGGGGGTTATCTTTCTTCAGTGTATCAGTAGTTTATTTTCCTCTCTCCTTTGGATGAACGTTTCACTGAGATCAGTAGGTAAACATCAACACCGAAAATATATACATGACTGGGATTTCAATATGAGAAGTGTCAAATTCAAACACACAGAAGCAGTGGGGGAAATAACTGTGAGGAGGCAAGTGTGACACGTATCCCTCCTGATTATAATTTTACAAGCAACGTTTAACCAAAGTTTTTTCAAATCTGGACCAATATGGTGCTGGAATAGAACATTACACACTTGTTACATGCATAGTGTCTTTTCAAAATAAAATTAAGTTTTTACAGGAAGTTAGGTTTAGGTGACAAAACCACATAGGTAGGGTTAGGAAAAGATCGTGGTTGATGTTAACTTCACTGACTAGCAACTCACATGACAAAATAAGTCAATGTTGATGAATAGCAGTTGAAAGTCCTATGTTTGTTTGACCCATCCAACCTCCATCTCCCACCCGCCTTAAGCTGACTTTTTTTTTGTTGCTCTTTATACTACGTCAGTTGCTCTGACATCTAATAATGACGTGGATGGATTTGCATTGGAGTTAGTTGAAAGCCCGTGGCGTAGCATACAGACATTAAAGGGTATCTCCAGGAGTCGGTATCAGACGCTGAGGGCCAAGCTGCTTATTTTGACGAGTTGGAAGTGTGTTGATTTCTTTGGTGTTAGGGGGATACAATTTTTCCTAACCAATCAGTAACGATATTTTAAATCGGCACTGATGCTAGCCATGCCAACTTACTGGTTTTAAAAGTGGCGTCCAGACGTTTGAATCCGCCCATTTCAATGTGAAGAGTTTACAATTTTGTCCAGCTCGTCTCATTCCCAGGGCATTA
The DNA here is from genome assembly GCF_043250625.1 of Sebastes fasciatus. Classification (NCBI taxonomy): domain Eukaryota; kingdom Metazoa; phylum Chordata; class Actinopteri; order Perciformes; family Sebastidae; genus Sebastes; species Sebastes fasciatus. Next base: position 20,170,974 of record NC_133815.1, read on the forward strand.
AATACTGAGGCTTTTGTCACGGCGTCTGTTTTCCGCATCACACGACACCCTTTAGCGTCAGTATCAAACGCACCAGATGTTCCATTAACTATAATGTAAACCAATCGGGAGCACCGAAAGATTTTCCAGTGGCCTGGCCAGCTGATTGGCCCAGAGTGTCAGGCCCAGTGGTAAAAATGTATTGCTACCCCGCCTGCTTTAAACCTGACGATATGATGTCTGCCTGCCATCACATGGGATCGGTTGCATGCAACGTACACATCAGCGAGTGGAGCGCGTGTGGCCGAGCAGTGTGGAGAGAAACTGGACAGCAGATAAAAGCGAGAACGAGAGTCAGAGAAAAGGTGGAGCTCAAAGGGAGAACATTAAAAGGAGAAAAAGCCCTGCAGGAAAGTGCAGCAAAGGATACGCCAACAGGGCCGCCCTCGGCACATCATCATATCACAACATGACCTTCCTGAGTTCATTCTATGTTTAAAAAAATAATAAATGGCATCAATACTTAAAAGTTGGCATTTTTCAACCTGGACCCTAATTCCCCATGTTTTTGTGTCTAAGTGACTAATGGGGGACAACAATTTTTGAAATCGGTCCAGTATTGAGAAAGTAACCGGCAGCCATGAAACGAGCAGCGAGGGGCAATTGTGCAGCATTATGTTCACGAAAAGTGCTTGTTTTTGCCACTGACGGGCTCAGATTGTTATTCTAAGTGTCTGACAATATTATGAAAAGAACCATACAGAGAAATAAAACCTTTTTCTTACCTTTGTCTTAATCCGGTCTGTTTGTTATCGTGTCCAAGTCCCGCTCAAGGAGAATTATTATTGGGAAATCTGAATATCCGTATTCTCTGGCTCAAACAAATATGAATGGCCATCAAATACAAAGACCTCATTCACATTGTGGAAATCATTTAAATATTCAGCCATGACATTGAAAGTATTTTAGATAACAATAAGCCACGCTTTCTATACTCCAACACAACAAACTCTGCCTGGCTGCCGCTCGAAGATGTAATCCACTATTCCACCGTTGTGAATAGTGTCAGAATGAGACTTCTCCTTGAGCGAGACTCTAGTCACCAGGAAATAAACATGAAAACAATAGGTTCCAGGTTGAAAAAATACCAAAGTTACCGTTTAATCATACTGTGTAGGGAAGCAGGATACGTGCATGCATGGAGGTTGAAAATAAAGAGCTGAAGACTCTCTTTTCTCAGGTGGAAGTAGCTCCAGTTACTCAGAACTAGCAGAGCTTCATGATGATCAACACAAGTCCAATCTGAGGGAATGACAGGCGCAAAACAAACACTAAAAAAGTGCACAAAAATTATATATGTACATCAAAATTATTCATATTGTCTTAATTATGGAAGTTCCATTGACGAACTCTTGAAACTGAAGACAGTTTTAGTGTGTAGTAATAAACAATACATAATGTATATATTTCAACAAAAAAGTTACAGTATACGTTGTCATGTTCTCACTCCCAACTTGTCACATTCAGACGCTTGGTCAGGCGTCACTTTTTAACCAACTGGGTACACATTGAGCATACTTTTTTAACGTGCATTGTATTCTGAAATACTTCAAAACTTTGCGCTATGTACATGAGATAATTCAAGTATGTTACTTTACTACATGCATGTGCACAATCATGCGTGTGCACCATCAGCCCTGTTGATCCCATACGACAAAACTGCATTGTGAATTACGTTTTGAAGGGAAACAGATTTTCTCCTGGTTTACGTTTGTTTTTGATGTAACACAAATATATTTGTATGATTGTCAGCTGCGTAGGGAGGAAGTTGGGCTGATTGATGTGGCAAACAATCACCCGACTTTCGCCCAGGAGAGTGCTGTTGTTCGTGTCCCGTGTGAAACCAAAAATCAACATTCACTTATTCTAATCATGACTTTTTTTTTTTACTAAACCTAACCAAGGAGTTTTGTTGCATTTTTGTTATTTTGTTTCAATTTGCAACGTTAACCACATAAAGTTTAAAGTTGCTTAAAAGTGTGTCCATAATCCAGGAGGAAGTACATTTCCCTCTAAACGTAACTGAGAATGTAGTTTAGTTGTACGGGAAAGTAATTTTGTAGGAGACAGGGTTGGCATGATACACACAAAATGGGGACCCATTCATAAAAAACATTGCTCCTTAGTGCTACTAGTGGTAAAACTCAACATATAACTGAATTCAAAGCACAATAAAATATACCTGCAACATTCATTCACAGATGACAGTTTACATGACCTTAACATGCTAATTGGTTTCACTTCATGATTCATTAAACAGTACAGCTGAAAAGCAGAACAAGGATGAAAATGTTAACAATTACAGTACGTCCTTCAGCAGGGGCAATGACCAATCAGTCATGACAACCCTGAACATCTGCCCTTTTTTAACATATTTATTTTCATCATATTTTACTGCAGAATGGACAGGTCACATGGAGTTCATTTTACATGTGTGTATCAATTTTCTGCGGAAGTCCTTCTTTAAAAGTACAGGTTGTTTTTATTGTCTGTATACTGTATATATATACTGTATATAAATTGACATTCAAGTAGCAACTGCATGAGTTCTTATAACATGATAATTAAAATGTAAAATAAATAAACAATTATTTATAGTATAAGGAACGGTCATGTTTTGAAGAAAACGTTGCATTTCTCCAAGGACTTCACTGTAATCATACTTTATCATACACATCATATTTTATTTTTTTATAATTTGGGGGCATCTGAATCCGTGTATGAGTCCGACCCTCTGGAGGTAGCCTAACGTCGTCTCTCATCAATCAGCTGGAGGGACATGGATCAGGCTCCAGTGTTTCGTATTAATTACGCCCCACAGTTTCATAATGAACCGACAATAATTTTACACAGGGGTCGGCGGGCGCACAATTTGCCCCCGTTGGACCGCTCACGGCGCGTTTCCTCCCCCCTCGCCCAAACCTCGCCACACCTGTGTCCAATGCACTTTTGCTAGATGTCTTGACAGATTGCTCATGTCTCTGCCTTTACAAGCAAAACACTCGTTGCCCTTTTGTTTTTGTTCTCTCCGCCGGCGGAGACGCACACAGACCACAGGCTGAGAGAAGAGCTCTCCTCCGGATTGGAAAATGCATCATAGACGCATATTTTAATCTTATTACAAATTTGAAATGGAGTTTGAGAGAATAGAGTTGCAAGATGACGCTTATGTAGCCTAAATAAATAGGAAATACATTTTTCTTATTTCTCCAATACCAACATCGGAGCTTATCGATACTACGGTTTTGCAAAAATTTGCCCTGGGGCGCCATTTAGTACTGGGTTTTATGTACCCATCCCTACATCTGATATAGTCCTATTAGCAACATGAGAAGCGAGAATGGAGTTGGAGGTGAGCGACTATGTCTACGACCGGATTGTTAAACAAGTAGCCAGTTAGCCAAGCCAATAAAAAGCTAAATCGTAGTAAGATAATAACCGGTAAGGTTCTGAGACTGCATTTCATCCAATGTGTTCCACCTCTTTTACTCTCCACATGGACTGTTTACCTGCATTCAAAAAAAGTCAAACGCGATTGGTCAATACTACACGGACTACAAACGAAAAATAGAACTTTCTAATACCAAAATCTTGTCCCGTCGCCTACAGATTCTGCATTAATCTGCAGATATGTGTTTATAGAGATGATCTGAGGGGTAACCCCTCTGATCAGGAGTGGTTTTAAACTTCCAAAAACAGCTGCCCTGAGCAGTTTGAAATAAAAAAAAAAACACCAGATCAAAAGTTACGTTAAAAAGATGTTTCGTTAATTAAGAAACGTCGGCGTACTATTTTATTCATCAAAGGCCATCAGCAGTAAGAGTGGCGAGCTGGTCTGATCATGCAACTATTACTGATGTCGAAGCAGCGCCTGCAATCATTGCACATACATGGTATCACTCCGGAGCGAAGTGGCACTTCCCTCTCATGTGGAAGACGAGCGTCTCCTCCTTCATGAAAATTTCACCAGCGCTTGATAGAGCGAGGCAGAGAGTGAGAGCCGCGTGCTTCATCGATTCTGTCAGAAGTGTCTGTATGCAAATGACCCTGTCAGATAATCTCCAAAGTCAACTCCTGATATTTAAGCCTCCTGACAAAACTTCGCCCTTTATCTCAGACACTTTTAATACCTTCTGTTTTACTGTGTACACAATGCCGCACTCAAGAAACTCAGTTGCTTTTTGCTCATATTTATGCATCTTATTTTAGAAAAATTCGCGATTCTATGCAAGACTTCACAAACGTGGGTGTTTGCACCTCTTTGTAGGGTTTTTAACTCATTGTGGTGTTTTAACAGACTCTGGAGTTAATTGTATTCAGCTTTTGCCCTGACAGTGATCAGTAACAAGTATTAGTGTGTGCAAAGGTCAAAATGGAGCCAAATACAATTTCTGTAAAACTGCAACTAGCAATAGATGTTTCTTGAAAAACATCTCTGGCATTTTACTGCATCAAAAAAGGAATGTGAATGTTTGTGATTTTTTTTCCCCCAAGAAATAATCAATGGTACAACTCAGTGACCGACTTGCAACTGCTATTTTTGAAGGACAAATATTTCAGCTTTCAAGAAACCACTCCACAGCTTTTACGCCTTACGTGTTTTTTTTTTATTATTGAAACTATTTTTTTTTTACATTTTTGGAATTATTTCTGGTAACCAGAAGTTATGAGACTTGCTTGGCGTGTACATCTAAGAATTATTCTGTACTTGTCTACATTAATATTCGCTCCATCTTTCTTCCGTCTATATTGAAGCGTGTACAACTGAATCTCCTGTTTCAGCTCTGGCCGGCTCAGGTTAAATTTGGCCTTTGTTCAACTTTGACCGAACAATTTTTTGAGGTTGGCAAAGACACAGCAGTCTTTAAGCATGAAAGTTCATTCTTCATCTTGGAAATAGTCATTTGACTAAAGGATCTCTGTTGAAAACAAACCCATGAAAAACACTGGAAAAAGGCTCGTACGACTATTTTGTCAAAGAAAAAGTTCTGTCTGCATCTTGTTACAAAAAATGGAGGGTAACACTTTATAATAACCATCATTTCTAAATGGTAAGTTATTAGTTAATTAAACTTAGTCAATGGTTATTTTACTGTTAACAATGAAATGATAATTCATAATTTATTAACAGTTTGTTGTTGTACACATTTTATATACTATATTAAAGGCAGGGTTGACGATGTTATCCAGTATACACTATTTGTTATATTGGTTGAAATGGTCTTCACACCCCGACAGTGATCCATTACTGATGAGCTCTGAAAAAGGAGCGGAAAAGAGCTGTCATCTGTAGCTGCTGTAATCCTGTAAAAACGTCTACCAATCACTGCCTCGCGGTCCGCTTGGAAAGAACCAATCAGATGCCTCCCTGGTCGTACTCTACCCTTGCCGTGCACCAGCCTGAACTCAAAGCGCATCGCCACCGCAAGTTTACTGGAGAATGGAAGAGAAAACTCAGCCAAAAGTAAGACTGAGCGGTTACTTGGCATGAGGTAGGGTTGTTGAGTTGAGGTCCTCTCTCCACTCTGTTTCTTAAGTAGTTACGTGCTCGTGCACGTGTGTGGGGGGGGTTGCCTTGAAAGGAGCCCCGAGGGGACGGGGGGGTTTAGACGGAGCTCCTGAGGCGATACTACTTTCAAATTATGTTAGCTTTCCAACATAGCTGACCCTATCTTTAAGTATTTGTTAATGATTCAAATGATTAAAAACGTTTAAGAAATTGTTTGTAAAACATCTATAAACATTAAATAGATAGATGGACCAAAAAACAATTTAAACCATTGACAAAGTATTAACTATCTATCTAAATAATGTTTATACAGTAGATGCTCTAAAAATATTTATTAACCATTTAACAAGGTTTTATAAGACATCAATTTACAGATGGTTTACAAACCAATTATTAACCACTGACAAAGTGTTACAAATACCTATCTATGTAATGTTTAGAGATGTTTTACAAACAATTTCTTAAAGATTTACAAATGATTCGGTAATCATTAACAAATACGTAGTGATGAACCCACACAGAATGATCACCTGAATCTGCAGCTCCCTTCGGCTTCACAGAGCTTTATAGTGAGGTTCAGCTCATTGTTTAGCTGTCCGACCCACAACTGTACTGTTCTGGTTCACTCTCCTTGTTCTGAGAGCGTTGGCATCAGTGAAAAAGCTGTAAAAGACCCCACTGTACACTACCTGCTTAGCATCTAACAGCACACAGACACTAGCTGGTGAACATGGTGGAGCATTTAGCAGCTGAAGAGACAGATATTTCCCTCAGGAGTTGGTGGAGACCAAAAACAAAACTAAAAGGAGAGTGAATATTGGACTTACATTCATCAGGTTTCCAGAAACATGAAATCAAATCAATGATAATGCTGCTCTGTAACTACTTGATATGTAAATGAGCAACTGTTTACCAATCTCGACCAACTTATTTAAAGAGAATATTTTATGCTTTTTTGCTTTTTCCCTTTCCTTTAGTGAGTTATATTGTTTTGTTTGTGAATGTAAAAGATCAGCAAAGTTACAAAGCCCAAAGTCCAGGCCAAAGGGAGTTCCTCTCCCCCACAAAAACACTGCTCCTGAACTGCCTGAACCGCCTTTTCTTCCAGAACGTGGTGACATCACCAAGTAACACATTTGCATAATGCCTGCATAACGACTACGGGAGTGCAGGAGCTCAAACAGAGCGTTTCAGACTGGATGAAAAAAAGGTACTGCAGCACAGACAGGATGAGAAAAATAAAGCATATTTTGAACATTAAATCATCTAAACGTGTTCTAGTAGAAACCCAAAATACATGTATTTATCTGAAAATGAGCACAATAGGTCCTCTTTAAAGGGGACATATCATGAAAAACTCACTTTTGGCTCCCCTTCCTATGTCACATGCAGAGTCATTAGAATATACCGCCCACAGCTTGAGAACTACCTTTGCAAAGGTGAACCATATTTTTCTTGCAAGACAATCAGAGCAGACTGGGCTTTATTCAGGAGGGGTTCTTAAAGAGACAGGAGCTAAAACAGAGCATTTCAGACAGGGTGAATACAGGTATATTCAGACAGACAGTATGAAAAAATAATGTTTTTTTTTTACATTAAAGCATGTAAACATGTTCTAGTAGAAACACAAAAAAAGTATAAACATGGAAATGTGCATGATATGTCCCCTTTAAGATGCAGTCCTCATCTGAACCCAATACTCTATCTGTGCTTCTACTGAAAAACCTCACATTCATCTTATTGCCAGTTAAATGTACCTGGGTTTTTCAGTATGTGACGCATTTTCAACAATGTTTAAAGACAAGGAACATAACAAAGTCCTTATCCACTGCATGAATAGGAAGTCTGACTCATAGAGGAAATATGTTTAATACTGTAATAATGTTTTTCCCCTGAGGGATCAGCAGCAATGAGCAATTTCACCAACTAGATGTATTTTTATTTGTTGCTTTCATACTTTTCATACTAACATGCTGTTTCAGCCCTGCAGCCTTTGTGGACCTCAAACAGTGGGAACAATAAACATATGAAACCCCCCCAAAACACAAGAAAATATGCAGTGAAACTCAGTATGAAAAAAATCACCAGAAGAAGAGTCTGGCTGTCCACCGAACCATAAATCATTGTAGCGATCAATAACTAGAAAACCCATGTGGGCCTATGCCCCAAGCATAAACAAAACAGAGACAACAGTGACACTGAAAGCCTTACTGAATCACATAGTGAGCCGGTAACATCATCTCACAACTAAAGCAAATGGAATTAGTGTAGAAGGTCTACACAGATCAGTCATGACAGTAAACACAATGCCGTACCTCACACTGAAAAGCCTCTCTGAAGTGAATGGCGATGACATAGTGCCTATTTCCAGTTCAGTGAGCTAAAGCATCAACAGTCGGCTGCACGGCAAGTTTTGGGGTCAAACCGTCAGGGCTCGGTTTTCATGAATCAGTGGTGAACCGTGGCGAGTACAGTAAAAGACACACAGGGAGAGATGAAGTGTTTCGGGTGGTTTTCATGGTGAGAGGTGCACTGTGAGTGGAAACTGAGTGATAGGAAGAATATGTGGAAGGACATCAAATCTCCTTACATACCCAATAACAGCAGCCTGTTTGATGCCATGACACTGTTAACCCCTTACAATTGCAGTCGGGCCCAACGGTGGGCCAACAGAGTTTTGTCTTTCAGAGGTTGTTGCGGGGTTTTCAAGCTAGAGTGAAGATACTGGTTTCATATGAAACTAGAATCCATTGGTACCAACCATGTCATGCTAGCTTGTCGGGAAGATCGCTAAATAACGCTAACTTTTTGCGAGGAAAAACTGGCATGGCAATTTTCAAAGATGTCCCTTGACCTCTGACCTCAAGATATGTGAATGAAAATGGGTTCTTTGGTTACTCACGAGTCTCCCCTTTACAGACATGCCCACTTTATGATAATCACATGCAGTTTGGGGCAAAAACCATGCAGTTATTTGTATGTAGTATAAATGTGTTTTTTTTGCCTATTCCAAAATGGTGAATTGGAATATGTCTGCATACTTGGGTGCCTAAACAGTCTTGGAATTACATATTACTGTAAAGCTGAGACTCGTGTGGATCCAATGAGCCCAGTTGTATTCATGTGTGATGATGTTATTCCCCATAGTAGCCTTTTCATTGTAGTGACACCATTTTTTTAAACGTGACTTCTGTATAAAATGATCTGTGGTGACCTCTAGGATAATCACAGCCTTATGAAACTTTACAGCCACAAACTACAGACCTAGGGAATTCAGAGGATGGATGGCTTTCATAGGTAGATTGACTATAAGGGGGTTGCTGAGCAGTTTACACAACAGAAGTGCTCGTCATCCAATCGTCGAAAAATGCAGTTCTTGCAGAAATCTCCAAATGTCAAAAATGTTTGGTACCAAATCACAGCATGGCTTTTTCTACGGTGTTCATCAAGGTCTTGGTGTCTTAATGTGGTATTTTTGAGGGATTATTTATATGTTTTATCAATTCTTGAGTGGTAAAAAATAGTTAAATTTACCCCCAAATCTGTGTAACAAATGGTATCAATCCCAAAATTGCTGCAACAACTTATGAGACATACTAGATCATGGGGATGACCATCATATACTTATATTATCATGTTCTACGCTCTTATACACTTTCGCAATTTATTTTAATTGTCTAATTAATTTATTAATTGTTTTTTATTTCTTATTAATGACTAGAACTATTTGACGCACAGTGCTGAGCTGCATCTCAAATTAATCTTTTACTTCTATGTGACATCTACTGTTGACTATTTATCTCCCCCTGAACACCCCCTCTCCCCTACCCCTACCAATTTAAAAAAAGAGGGTGGAATGATAAGGGGTTTTAATGGCAAAGTGACTCAACATCATATCACCTTTGCTCAGAACACAGTGGTTATCATGTAATGTCAATGTAGAGGAAGTGTAGCATATATAATTGGCATCAATGATCCGACCTCGGCACCTGCTGAGAAGCAGATAGCCTAAAGAATTATCGAGACTGTGTTATCATGTGAGCTGGACAAAGAATATTGTTTTTTTGTGTCCACTAGCTGATTAAATCTGTTGATCACATGAACCCAGGAAGATGAAAAGAGCCATGCCTGCACAGTTCAAATGACAACGGAGATCTAGGAACAACCTGGAAGCGAAACCTCGTCTATTTAAATAAATTTGTGGTTTAGAATCTACATGTGATGTGCATAGAATTATGCTTCACACAGACCATGAAGCCAGACATCAAAAACGATCTGCATGCTGTCTGTACAAGTGTGGACTGTGATGTTTCAGCAACACCCATAATGGCCACAAGCATTGGTTTAAGCCATACAACATGCCTTGCACTGGGAGTGCCACACCAATCATTATCGATACACAGTAAGTACTGGACATTGCAAATGGGTGCAAATCATAGACTGTATATAATAAGTGGACGTAGTCACTGTGATGTCACCCATTGGTTTGTGGACTACCGTTTTGAAGCCTCATTTTACCTAATATTAACTTATATGAAACCCTCAGCTCTATAAACAGATATCTGCATTCATTCAATCTGTAGGCAATGGGACAAGAGTTTGGTATCGGAAGTGTTCTGGTTCCAGTTTGTAGTCCGAGTAGTATTGACCACTCACGTTTGAGCGGGCTTTACTTGCATGCAGGTAAACAGTCTGTGTGGAAAGCTAAAGAGGCGGAACGAATAGGCCGAATGCAATCTTGTAACCCATCGGCTGTTGTCGATTGACGGTTTAGCGACTTTTGTTAAGTTGCTAATCCGACCGTAACAATGACCAGCGCACAGAAGAGGCAGTCTTGGCCCGCATATCCGCATGCTACGCTGGAACCCCAGAAATATTGGCCGTTGCCCAAGGAGTTCCAAGATTGATTAAACCCTAACTACAACCACTTAGGACAGCTCTATTGGAAACACTACTCAAAGGAGAAACAGTCTTTGACACATGACTGAATGTCTCCTCTCTGTCTGTCTCTCTCTCAGTCCTTTTCTGCAGAGTCCTCTAGGGGACTAGATGGAGACTCAAACATGAGACATTGCTCCCACTCTGAGCCTCGTTGTCCGGGTATCCCCGGTTCTTCTGACCATTCTGACTCTTGACCTTCATCTGTCTTTCCGTCCCCCGCGTTCCGACTTTGATTTCACTACTCAGTCATTGAATATTTCTATCTCAGGAGTGGTCTTTGGTAGTTAAATACCACTTTTGCCAGCACAAAAACCCTGGCATGTGCTACATACTTTCACTGAGATAAAGCTCTCAAAATCAAAGAGCTTCGTTCTTGAGCCACAGTTTTTTGCTGAGGTACCAATTTGCCCACACTAAAGCTTCAATAGACCAGTTTGGAATGCACCCAAAGGACATAAATGGTTGTTTTTATCATTTGAACAACCGGGAATGGCACAATATGAAATTGTTTTCTCTTACTTTTTCTGGACTATTTTTACTGCAGTCCACCACATGGATGAAAAATTGAAATATTTACTAACATCACTAATGTAGCCACATTAATAAAAGCAGCATATACAGAGAGGTTTATACAAATGTCACATTGACCCTCTCTTCAATTCCCAAGATTCTCTTGTTGCTTTATAGACGGCATCATTAGGCAACCTGCCAGAATGAGTGGAATTGGATCATAAGAAGAACACAACAAACATGTCTCCTGGAGCGAAAATGCTAAAACATAGTGTAACAGTAGGGAAGTAGAACAGAGACATTAAGTCAACAAACAAACTCAGTAATGTCCGTTAGCATTTGCACATTAGCCACCATAAACTCTTGGCTATACCACACACAAGGGTGGGATTTACTTCCTTTGAATTCTAAGTGGAAGATCGTTATATTTTTCCTCCAAAAGTTAAAAAATATGGCTTTAATGTTTGAAATCAGGAGCAAAAGGGGACTCCCTGCCTTTACTGTTTGCGATATTAGACGCATATCGTAAATTTCAATTTTGAAACACAATATTAAGATTAGACATGAAGATCTATAAGCAGTTACGTAACGTTACTGAACCGCTTTCACCCACAATTTTTTTTTTCTTTTGGGGTAGGGATCTAACCTACAGTACTTCTCGTAGATCACAAATCTTTGAATATAAAAAAGACTCGTTGAAATTGGTTGGGAAATGTAAACGTCATAGTTCTTTTTATCTAGAAAAATGGCTGCTCCACCGATCACTTGTATGTATTTACAGGCCAGTTCTGACCTCTCCACTATGAAGGCGACGTTGACGTACAATCCAAAGCCCAATGCAGCATTTGGGCTGCATTGGGCAATTATATATATATAATTTATATGGGCACAACACCCAGTTACCACCAAATCTCTTCAGACGCTAATAATTTCACTGTAACTGCTTGTTGCTATTAGTGCTGAACTTTGTGAATTGGACTATATTTGCAAAGAGGCTCATTTTCATAGAAAGGGGACGACTTTGCACCACATGTATGCACACCTAATTTAGATACGTGCAAATAGCACAGAAGCTCTGAGGCAATGGAGATGACGACGAACCAACAAAGGAGCTGGGCTGGTATAAATAGTGACAGGACAACTTTCTACAAAAGAAACTTAAGATGAAGGTTGAAATAAATATGTTTGATGTAATGCTATATTTTAGTCAAGATAAGATTGGAAATCACAAGCTGTATATCATACAGCTATTTATTATTTGTGAAAAATGTCATTTTAATAAGAAAAAAAAAGATGAGGAACCAGGCAAACTTTCGTGCATTTTTCATTAATGAATTCAAACAATATAGCACCATCATACCCAATGTTAAAAACTAAAAAGCAATTAAGACTTTTAACTTATTAAATTAATATAATATGATATACAGTATGTAAGATAAACTCTGGCATTATGACATATATTTGTAGTATTTTTTTGTTTTGTCTTATTTTTTTTCAATTGTCTATCTATCTGTTTGTACATCTGTTAATGAGCATGTGTTCAATAAAGAAAACATTATAAAAAAACTAGAACATTTCGCAAGAAATTTTGACCAGTGTGCCTGGTGCTGGGGGGGGTCTGAGGACCACAGTGAGGTTAGAAGAGGGGGATGATAGGCCCAATAAAGTCCCAAGTCTCGTGACCCGTTTAAACTTTTAATCATTTTTCTATGTTAAAGTATGGCGACTCTTTATGGCCCTAAAGACGAGTATTTTTGAGCTCTCTTCACGTCGATTTGCCACTCATTCCTATGGAGCAAAGAAATCGCGCTTTCACGCGATTTTTTCGGAGACCGCTACGCGAATCTCTTAGAACAGTCATAGCACACCATTCCCGATCATTCTGTCACTGGTTGCCATGGTGATTGGGGGGCCGAGAGGAGTGTTTAGTTTCCTGTTATTATAAAGTAAGAGTTGAGGGCTTTTATTTTGAAAAGTAGGAGAATACCTAGTTTCCTGTACAATACAATACAATGAGAGTTGGGGGCTTTTAATCACAGGTGTAATTAATAACATAAATAATGGCCCTGATCCATTGAAGCCCTGGTTTAGAGCATGTTGGCTCACTGAAAGTGAGTGATACAGTAAATAGTGTGTGTGTGTGTGTGTGTGTGTGTGCGTGTTAGTCAGCCTGCTCTGATTGGCTAATGTGAATCAGCAGTCTAGCAGCAATCTGAAGTTGCCGTGGCGATTGGCCACTGCTGCAGTGGGGCAGTTTATAATAGGAGTTAACCAGAGACGTACATGTCATAAAAGTGCTTCTACGACAGAAACCGTGACTCCTATCGCTTAGATTGTTCATGAGACCAGTTAAGAGTCTCTGATGAACAAATGGTGCGACATTTGGGTCTGTAGTGTCAACAATGTGACCTCGGCGGCAGTTTCGAAAAGTAGTAACTTTTTTCTCTGATCCAAAACATTCTGTGAAATTTAATATGGGGCCCTATGGGAGCGAAGCCTGCAGTTGCTCTCACGTTCAGGCATGTGTCGCCAAATGTGTAAGTCCGACTGATTCCATAGCTACATGTTTGCGACCGGCACAAAAATACCTACGTTTTGATGTATTCATTGTGTATGAGGAGTGGACGTTGTGGGCTACAGAGCAATTTGTTCGGAAAATTTTCAAAAGATTTCAAAGCTTTCCCGCACTCTAGCGATGATGTCACACACTCTAGCCCTTAACGACCCACGCAATACACACACCCATTATAAAATCTGAAACGGTCTGAAAATTTCACAAAACGTAAACTGCGATTTCGTGAAAACCGTGCCAGCTATCAAAAAATTTCCATTTGGCCAAATAAAGTCCCAAGTCTCGTGACCCGTTTAAACTTTTAATCCCGTTTCTACGTTAAAGTATGGCGACTCTTTATGGCCCTAAAGACGAGTATTTTTGAGCTCTCTTCACGTCGATTTGCCACTCATTCCTATGGAGCAAAGAAATCGCGCTTTCACGCGATTTTTTCGGAGACCGCTAAGCGAATCTCTTAGAACAGTCATAGCACACCATTCCCGATCATTCTGTCACTGGTTGCCATGGTGATTGGGGGGCCGAGAGGAGTGTTTAGTTTCCTGTTATTATAAAGTAAGAGTTGAGGGCTTTTATTTTGAAAAGTAGGTGAATACCTAGTTCCTGTTATCATACAATGAGAGTTGGAGGCTTTTAATCACAGGTGTAATTGATCACATTAATTATGGCCCTGATCCATTGAAGCCCTGGTTTAGAGCATGCTGGCTCACTGAAATGGCGTGATACAGTAAATAGTGTGTGTATGTGTGTGTGTGTCTGTGTTAGTCAGCCTGCTCTGATTGGCTAATGTGAATCAGCTGTCTAGCAGCAATCTGAAGTTGCCGTGGCGATTGGCAACTGCTGCAGTGGGGCAGTTTATAATAGGAGTTAACCAGAGACGTACATGTCATAAAAGTACTTCTACGACAGAAACCGTGACTCCTATCGCTTAGATTGTTCATGAGACCAGTTAGGAGTCTCTGATGAACAAATGGTGCGACATTTGGGTCTGTAGTGTCAACAATGTGACCTCGGCGGCAGTTTCGAAAAGTATTAACTTTTTTCTCTGATCCAAAACATTCTGTGAAATTTAATATGGGGCCCTATGGGAGCGAAGCCTGCAGTTGCTCTCACGTTCAGGCATGTGTCGCCAAATGTGTAAGTCCGACTGATTCCATAGCTACATGCTTGCGACCGGCACAAAAATACCTACGTTTTGATGTATTCATTGTGTATGAGGAGTGGACGTTGTGGACTACAGAGCAATTTGTTCGGAAAATTTTCAAAAGATTTCAAAGCTTTCCCGCACTCTAGCGATGATGTCACACACTCTAGCCCTTAACGACCCACGCAATACACACACCCATTATAAAATCTGAAACGGTCTGAAAATTTCACAAAACGTAAACTGCGATTTCGTGAAAACCGTGCCAGCTATCAAAAAATTTCCATTTGGCCAAATAAAGTCCCAAGTCTCGTGACCCGTTTAAACTTTTAATCCCGTTTCTACGTTAAAGTATGGCGACTCTGTATGGCCCCAAAGAGGAGTGTTTATGAGCACTCTTCACGTCGATTTTCAATGCATTCCAATGGAGCAAAAAAATCGCGCTTTCGCGCGATTTTCTCGGAAACCGCTGCGCGAATCTCTTAGCTAGGTCATAGCACACGATTCCCGATCATTCCGCACGTTTTGATGTACTTTTTGTACAGGTGTTGGCAACGCTGCCGGAGGAGTAGCGCGGCAAAGTTTAGGCAGAAGCAGCGGAAGAATAAGCCCGTCGAATAATAGACCAGTGTGCTTTGCACAAGGCTTTGCCTTGTGCTTCTAGGCACACTGGAATAAATAAATAGTGAGTGACTAATGGGGAAGTGGGAACAGGTGAGCTGGAGGCCAGGCTAGTGCAGGGTTAACGAGGAACAGGTGAAACTAATCAGAGCGGGGCAGACATTCAAAACTGGCAGGAAAATACACAAAGGCAGGAAGTTAAGTGATCTGAAACAAGGGGAGAGGTAACAAAATAAATGACCTGGGAGCAGGGTGAATTATGACAACAACGTTAGTGAGTGGTGCATATTATTTCACTTACTTCTAGTGGCAGCAATGCATACAGTTTTGCTTCCCTTTGCTCAGGTGTTAAAATATGTGTCTCTTCTCCGATACTTTTGTACATTAGATCATTTGCCAAGCAGTAGCTGTGATTGAAAGTTATTGGACCTGTAGTTCTAGGCTTTATATCTGGAAACTTGGAATCAAGGCAAGAACAGCTGGAAGAGTAGCTACCTCTCCTTGGAAGGACAGGGGAATAACATCCAACTGGCAGGCAGAGGATCTCATTTGTGAGAAGTCTATCAGAAACACATCAGTTCTTTTGTTTCTACAGTAGAGCATCTTGTCATGCTGCAGAGAGCCTCCCCGTCTCCATCCTGCCTGTGATTTTTATCTCCACACCGTGCCGACGTACCGCTGAGAACAAATGGACATCAAGGAGACGCGAGATAACCTCAGCGATACATCATTCCGTTTGTATTCCCAGGGATGTGAAAGGAGTTTCTCTTGTTTCGGAGATTTTACAACACCAATTCACATGCCGGTTTCTATTAAAGGAACAGTATGTAACATTTCAGGGGGTCTGTTAAAGTTTATCTAAGAACAAATTCGATGGCCTAATGATGACATATCCAAGGTGTGCATCTATATATACAAAACCTGTCCGGCCCTGTCTTATTCACTTTTTGTAGGAGTTTACCAGGTAAAAACTTTCATGTTTTTTTCATTAAGTCTCAAGTTAAGTCAATGTTATTTATATATGATTGTTCCAAAATTCCAAAATGTAAATTAAAGGCCTTAATAACATTTTATTACATCTTCATTGCAGTGTTGTTCTGTTGGCCAGCCGGCTGTGAACATCTTCTGGCTGTATTGTATGGGCTGGGAATTCTATTCCATCTCTGAAATCCATCTCCTCAGATTGAGACCTACTGATGCTGTTAGTAGATGACATGCTCCTGAGTGATTATCAGAGTGACTTGCCTGTACATTTGTCCACATCAATCTCCATCAGTAAGAACTTAGACACACCGCTGTGTTGCAGACGTTTCTTTGAAGACTGCAATTAGAATTATAAAAAATATCGTCACTGTGTTCCTGTGTACTGCTGCCAATATACAACAGGTTGTGTGCATGGGTGGATTACGAGACATACCTTGTTTTTTGGTGTCTCTTTGTGGTCATTTTGTGTCGCTTTGTAGTAGTTTTGTGTCTCTTTGTAGTAGTTTTGTGTCATTTTGTGGTCATTTTGTGTCTCTTTGTAATCATTTTGTGTCATTTTGTAGCAGTTTTGTGTCTCTTTGTGGTCATTTTGTGACACTTTGTAGTAGTTTTGTGTCTCTTTGTGTCACTTTGTGTCTCTTTGTAGTCATTTTAGTCTCTTTGTAGTAGTTCTGTGTCTCTCTGTAGTCATTTTGTGTCTCTTTGTAGTTGCTTTGTGTCTTTTAGTGATCATTTTTTGTCTCCTTGTAGTCATTTTGAGTCTCTTTGTAGTAGTTTTGTGTCATTTTGTAGTCATTTTTTGTCTGTAGTTTTTTTTTGTCTCTGTGGACATTTTGAGTCTCTTCCTGGTGGGTACATGTCTTTTTGACACTCCTAGGCACAATACGAGATGAATAAATCCCAATTTTTGCTATCTGTGCCTCCATCTTGACTGTAAGGGAACCGGGAAAAGAAAACTGATTCAACTCTTCTTTGTTTGGGAGGGGAGAGGGAGACACACCTGGAGGAGATCTGCATTATACTGAGTGTACTTTTCTAGTTAATGTATTATTTTGGGTGGTATGTGAATTGCTCTTCTTCAACATGCTAAATTCACTAAGCATAAATGAAGAGAGGTTGTTTTTCTTTAATCAGAAAATAACGTAATCTGAGCACAATCTGCTGCTAATTAAAAAAAAAGTCTGATTTTGCAAAGGCAATTGTAAGTAAATAACACTCTTTGGCCGTAATGACATCTAGCTGTGATAATGACGGTATATACAAGAAGGACCAGTCATTGAATTCACAATAGCACTAAAAGAGAAAATCATCTTCTTAATTTGTGAGCAATTAGGCTAATGGATACTTGGAACTTAAAAATATGGCAAAGGATAATCCCCATGAAAATGACTTACTACTGTGTAAAATGCTTTTTCCTCCCTTCGGGGACTGTTTTCGAGGTGTAGGGAACAGTAATAACATCATTTCCCGCTGACTGCTGCATCACTGTGAGTTAAACTCAGTTGTTAAAGGACAGGTTTGCCAGAGCAGCAGGGGACTGGACTGCATGGCGGGGAGTTATTCTGGGGGTCAGACGACTGTCAGTCCAGCTACACTACTGCAAAGTTGTTAGCTTTTTTTTCTTCAAATCCTACAAACCATTCTGCTCACACTGGACTGACACATACTGAGGAGCGTACAGTATGTGGTCATAAATCCATCACTCTCAGAAATCCATCTCTCTTAGCCCACTTTAATATTTCATACTGAGCAGACAGTGACAGACTGGCTTTTTTGTGCATAAATTGCAACCTAGCAACCAAACTAAAAAGCACATTGCTGCCTACAGGTGCCTGTCAACATCAGCATTCTACAAAAATAACTTCAGCACCCATTATTTGCTTTTGTAAAAGCTCTTAGTCATAGACTTCCTTCAGACATAAAAGGATGAAAGAGCATTTAGACACGTCAGTAACTAGCCCCGTTGCAGAACGTTGGCGTATCACAGACAGGGTGTCTAGACTTACGACTATACATATGTCAAATACCTGCACTTGGTCGGTTGCCCTACGCTTCAAACTATAACATTCTACGTACCCCTCTAGCGTCAGTTTTGGACGTTTTCGTCAGTTTCCGCTCATGTTTTCAAAATAAACTTCCAACGTAGGTTTACTTAACCACAAAACTACTTGGTTAGGTTTAGGAAAAGATTGTGGTTTGGGTTGAGATAAGTACGTTTGTTACATAAAATACGTAGGCCTGCGTTATGTAAATGGTGTTACTTAAGAATGTAAGTTACGTAACAAAATTACAGTAAATTAAGTCAACGTTGACTTGGTTTCACATGGGACATGAACAGCGGTCTCTTGGGTGAAAGTCCTGTGTATGTTTGAGCAATAGAGGCTCCAGGCTATACTAGCATAACACACCCCAATCTAAGACCATTGGCGTTCACGTTGCATTGTGGTTAATGTAGGCTCCATTAGAGCGTTAAGTTATCTATCTATATATTAGGGCTGTCAACCGATTAAAATAATAATCACACATCATGACAGGACTGGTTAGCATGCTCATTTCACTAGATATCTCTGCAGCACAATACATAGACGTAATTGTTGTAATGTCAAAACTGTAACTTCTTCACTCTTTTGATGTTAGTTATTTTTTAGAATTTTTTAAAATAAATTTCTGGTCAGATCGTACACATTGCACCTTTAACAACAAAACTCACATAAGATCAGCATACTTAGCCTCTGAGTATACTCTGTTATTTTTATTTACATGTGTATGAACAGAAACATTCATTATCTCAGAGGATTATCAAGATGTCTAACCACCAATTCATTATTAAATGAATAGATCTAAAATAGGACTGTTCTCCTGTGTAGCCAGACCTCTGTCTGTGTGTCCTTGAGAAATATTTGAAAAAAAAATCATAACAGCTTTCAGGGGTGAAAGGAAGGTTTCCCCTTTGAGAAATGAATGTTTATCACCATCAAAACAAAAAGAAACTTGAATAAACAAACACTGCTGAAAGATCCTTCACATGAATGTTAATATAAAGTCCTGTGGCTGTTGGCGGTAAGCCGATGACACACTATTAGCCAGAAGCAATTCCACCGCATTGACACATAACTGTACACGAGTGGCCCTAAAGGCCACATTTCATTAGCGGCATTCCCCCCTCTGAACACTTTATCTGTGTCGTAATTGTTGTGGGATTTGGTGAGGCAGGGGCAAAAGGAGCACTGAAAATGAAATTGATGTTCAAACAAGGGAGCAGCTGTCAGGAGCAGCTACCTGGGGGGTATTTCACCGCAGAGGCTCGGGGAAAGCAGGACTCCTATTGATGAAAGTCTCACTTCATTAAGCGTGACTTGGTCCTCTGCTTTAGAGTTCAATTTCACTAAACTAACTAGTGACTCCTCCAGTTAGGATTAATGAAGTCATGGGCAGACTTGTTGGATGTTGTGCATGCTATGTTAAAGCAGCTTGAGCAGAGGAATGCAGCAGTCACACTTCAAAAGATTTTTTTTTGCGTCCTTCAGAGCCGCATGCAGTCTGATGATTACAAGCATCTAATGACCAGAGAAAGGCAACAGCACTGCAGCCTGATTAAGAAAGTCAGGGGATGCAGTCTGCCAGTGGAACGCTGATCACATCAATTTGTCTAATCAGACTAAATTTACTTTAATTAAAAAGACACTCCACAGCTTTATTTACGCTGCGCTTCTCAAACTGTGAAGGGAGCAAATTTGATTCCAAGAATTTGCACCAATATATAAAAAAAAACAATTTGATAATTATAAAATGTTTTATAAAAACATGAAATAATACTTCCTGCAGTATGGGTTCATAGCACTAGACAAGGATAACAACTTTCTATTCAAAGTTACTGTGAGGAACTTTTAACTGGTTGATGAAACAGTCTTAATATAATACTGATGTCCCTATATGACCTACATAAGAAAACCATCAGCAAAATGTACTATATTTATATCTTAATGCTTGTCATCAGTGCCACCAGGTCGGATTCTGGCGAAATTAGACGAAATCATGTAAGTTCACCAGAAACTCCTTCAGCTCAGACTCAAGCGGGGCCTCCAGCAGCAACCAGCCCGCCAATGACAGACCCACATCTGGCTTCGCTGCCGCCTTCGACCTGCAGTCGGAGCTCCGGCGGAGGGCCGGTCCCCTCTGGGTGCCAAAACTGACACCACGCCGCTGGAGGCCCAGGCCGTATTGCTGGGCCCGCTGAAGGGAAGGGAGGCTAGGGAGAACCAGAACCAGGACTGAGCAGGAAAGACTGTCAGACCCTGTTGCAGTAAAACGAGGGGATTTCTAAAGGGAGTCTGGTGCTCGGAAACACTACAACGCTTTTTTCCACAGGGACCACCAAAATCAATACAAAATGAAAGTTCCTTGTAGTAGCTTTAAGTGGGATTTATATACGTTTTTTTTTATTATTATTACATATCTTAATGATAATGAGGTGCCTTAATATTGTTACTGGGTAACAAGACAGGAAAAACATACATTTTATGACTAACTTATGTCCTGTAATATCAACAGATCTTAAACAGTTGAGGACCCAAAAACTTTCCCTCCCAAGAAAAGGGATTATAAGGAATTGCAGCACCGATTGATCAGAGTGATTTAGAGAACACATAATAACAGTGTCATTAGATTTTAACTGGAACAAAAGAAAGCACCTTAACACCTCAGAGCTATCTTGGAGATCTTTTTTTTCATACCATCAGAACTAATCGTAAAGCCTGATGTATTTTAAAATATACCACCCAGCTCCAGTATGATTGATCGGCTGACCTTTGGGGCTGTTTTATGATGCCCTTTGGCAAGGAGGAAATGTTTTCATTCCCAATGGAATTGGAATATTAAACATGAAACTGTAGTTTCTATTTAAAGTTCCAGCGTGTAGCATTTAGGGGGGATCTATTGGCGTGTGACAGTGCAGTCGGAGAGCAGAAACTCAGAAGCAGAGAACACTCAGGACACCAGGTGAGTTCAAAAAGGCAAAGTCTTTACTCAAAACAGGTAGGTCACACACGGAAGATCAGTCCGACAGACAAACAGGATCAGACAAGGGGCAGGCGGAGATCCAAAAACCGGGAGGCAAAGCAAGAGGTCAATGTACCAAAAAGACTAAACACGAGGAGTTGTGGGAAAACGATGAACACACGAGGTTGAATTGCCAAAGACTATTTGGCAGGGAACAGTGAAAGCATGGGAGTATAAATGGACAGGACTAAAGGCAAAATCAGGGGCAGGCGAGTAACGGGTGGGGGAAGACACACGGAGGCAGGAACTGAAATGACAGGAGAGGTTAGTGTTTCAACATGTCACGAATTGTTGCGTTTTTGTTACATTAGAATTAGCCGTTTGTATCTCCATAGGGAGCGGGTCCTCTTCACGGAGTCGGCCGTGTTTCTACAGTAGCCCAGGACGGACAAACCAAACACTGGCTCTAGAAAGGGCCCCCTCGACGTCGGTCACCATTGTTCTACACACTTGGCACACGGGAGAATTTTAGTTGGTTGCAATCTGCAACCACTGCTAGATGCTGCCAAACCCTACACACTATTCTGTTAAAACTTAATGTATTCATTATAGGGTTGTCAAAGTTAATGTGATAATAACACGTTAACGCAAATTCGTTTTAACGTCACTATCACACATTTACACATTAACAAAACTTGCAATTTGTAGGTTGTAGCGAGCTAAATTTGAAAGCTAAAGTGAAGATACTGACATTATATGAAACTAAAAAATCAAAAGAAACCATTGGTACCAACAATGTCATAATAAGGAGGTATAAGGAGGTTGAATAACGCTGCACTTACCCTACATTTTGGCGAGAAAAAACTGCCATGGCCATTTTCAAAGGGGTCCTCTGACCCAAAGATATGTGAATGAAAATGGGTTCTATGGGTACCCACAAGTCTCCCCTTTACAGACATGCCCACTTTATGATAATCACACGCAGTTTGGGGCAAGTCATAGTCAAGTCAGCACACTGACACACTGACAGCTGTTGTTGCCTGTTGGGCTGCAGTTTGCCATGTTATGATTTGAGCATATTTTTGTATGCTAAATGTAGTACCTTTGTTAAAATTTGGCACAAACATCCACTTCATTCAAGGATTAATTGATTAGATTATGGTGGTCAAAGGGCAAAGGTCAAGGTCACTGTGACCTTGGAAAACATGTTTTTTTCCCATAACTCAAGGATTCATATTCTATTTATGACAATTTCACACAAATGCCTAACAGGGTAAAATAAAGTGATGACATTTTGGACAGACACGGATGAACCGCGTGGTGGTAATTTAATTTTTGTTTTATTCATTTATTTAATTTGGGTTTGATGATCCAGATAGCCGAGTTTAAGAGGGAAACGCTTAATGGAATCAGAATTGACCTAAACAGAACGTAGTGATACAAGTCTGGCTGCTTCATCTCACTTTGTGAAGCCCCCTCTGGTGTAAAACACAGCCCCTCATCTTTTCATTTCCCGCCCTGCCACTTCCCCCTCCTTCCCTCTCTGTCTGCCTCCCATCCTCGACGACCGGCTGTCTGTTAGGATTGACTTATGACTCCAGTTTAACTCTTGGCCACAGTAAATGTCCTGCTGATAGTTTTGCCGTAATATCGCAATTTGTCTTGCCGGTCACGGTGGGCACTTTTGGGAGACAAGCGCATGTGAAGAAGGCCCAGAGGAGCGAGGGTGCCAGGCAGGTGAAAGATGACAGGCAGCATGTCTCTTTCATTCAGCCGAGCAGCCCGGCTCGCCTTGCTGAGCTGAACAGCAGGTACAGACACAGTGGCACTTCACCTAAATTAATAGTTGACCCGCGCGCCACGTTGCCGAGTGAAGAGTTATGGCCGGAGCGCCGCAGCAGGACAGGCAGCAAACATGGCTAACAATAGGGCGGTGGGATGTTTGATGAGGGGAATCAAAGCAGAGGCCAGGAGGCTAAGATGGATGGATTAGCTTTGTTATCAGAAAGGCCACTGAGGCGCTGCACCGGCCGTCCTCACTGGCTTATCATCACATCCAACTGGCTAATCCAATTTCTGGCCTTCTCCGTTTCCCTCCTCTATATTCAGCCAGGTTTCTAAATTTGTAGGAGCTGACTGAAGTGTCAGGTTTAAGGATTTTACGGCTTACCGATAACAGAATTTTCCTTAGCCCTGATACTGACACTTCATTCGACCACTTTATTTAACCCTAAATCACTTTTGTTGATAAAAAAAATAATAAAAAATGAATTTCCCCAAAATATTTATTTTAATTCTACACAAGAAGAATCATTAATAACTTATAATGTTCATTTTTTATTGATTAAAAAAGAAGAAGAAGAGAAAGAGAAAGAGAGACCATGTCAGCGGTATATCTACAACATACTGTATAAAAATAATATATATGTAAAGAAATACAAAATGAAGAAAATGTTTTCAATTGCATTCCAACAATATATTCAAATATAGAAATATACATTAATATATAGTAGGCCATATGTCAATCAATAGATAGTGTCTCTTGAATAGCCTAAGAGGGAATGAGAGAGTAGGTGGGATAAAAGGCCTGGTGGCTGATGGTTGCTCTCACTACAGCTGAGAGGGTCATACTGACAACAACCTGACCTACTCTAAATGGCTCACAGCCATATAGAATATGTCTCTTATGAACACTTGATATAAAACATAAATGGGAAACAGGACACCTATACAGAAATCTGGGACCTAACGCAGATCAGGCAAATGTAAACTAAAATGAATCGGATATACCGTATTCATGATTTAAAACCAAACCTATAATGCATCATGTTTGAGTGGCGGGATGGGAATATAGGATTATGGGCTGGTGAAAAAAATAGTTTCCTTTCAGATCAAGTATTCACTTAACTTTTACATTTTTTTGTGTGTTTTAAGTATTAAAAATGAATCACACTTTTTTTTTATCTGTACAAAATGTACCTTAAAGGGAGATTTGTCAAGTATGTAATACTCTTATTTACATGGGAGTGGAGTGCTTGCTTTATGTAAATGTGTGCATAGTATGTATTATTGGAAATCAATAAACAACACTGCTGCTGTAACTCAGAAATTTCCCCTCGGGGATTAATAAAGTACCTACCTACCTACCTAACACAAAACAATGACAAATATTGAATATTAATGACATTTTAATTAAATGGCCATGACAGTTTTTCCTCGCCAAAATTGAGTGCAAGTTTGGAGCGTTATTTATCCTCCTTCGCAACAAGCTAGTAGTAGTCATGGTTGGCACCAATAATAGATTCCTTAGTTTTTTTTTTCTAGTTTCACATGATGAGCCCACTACAACTTCCAAAAGATTAATTGCGTTAACTCGTTATCATCGTGTTAAATTTGACAGCTCTAAAATATATATATTGTATTTATTTATTTATTTATGTGTGTGTGTGTGTGTTTGTGTGTGAATATCCGTCCGTAAAATGCATTGAACTGCCTTTTTGGATGTGTATGGAGGAAACGATAAAAATCATAATTGAAAAAAAGATCAATAAATAGTGAGAGTCTATCTCTCATATATGTGATTCATAGCTCCTAAGATAAGTAGCCGTGCTACAAAAGCTGCTTAGTCATGTCAATAAATCCACCACAATTACTGCAAAGGCAAAAGTGTCTTGCTGAGTAAAATAATGTAGCTGAGTTGTGATGCTGAGTACAGTTGTGGTGTAGTTCACAGTAAGTACTGTATACACATGACAGAAATAACTGACAAGAGAGGATTCCTATGAGTTTTCATAAAACAACCATAAGGGTCATTTTTGACCCACTGACAGAAAGTTTGGGAGATGAAAAAAAAAAAAAGATAAAAAAGGTAAATATAAAATTTGAGACTGGTGATATCATAAGCGATGTT
The DNA here is from genome assembly GCF_043250625.1 of Sebastes fasciatus. Lineage (NCBI taxonomy): Eukaryota > Metazoa > Chordata > Actinopteri > Perciformes > Sebastidae > Sebastes > Sebastes fasciatus. The sequence continues at coordinate 20,196,199 of NC_133815.1, forward strand.
TTGCAGACTGAGATCTGCAATATGATACATTTATGTCACAAAAAATATAATTTTTGGCCCACTCATGCATCCAAGGGTTAATTTGTATTGGCACCAAGTATTGGTATTGGCTCATGTCTATAGGAGTAAATGCACTGTGGTCAGTCTTTATCAATTTCCTTTCACTTTAAGCAGATTAATAAATTTTTCATTAGCAGTGCTCAATCCTTTCCAAACTTTGCCTCATTTTATCACTCCTCTCAGTATCTCCGAGGATCGGCACACATTTATTACATTTGATTTGCTTTCAAAGGGAGCTTTTAAAAGCTTATTTGGGATTTTCCACCGACATGAAAAGAACAATGTAGGACGTTTCAAATCCCTGAGAGGATAATTAATTTCGAAGAACTGAGGTTTTTTTTTTTTTTATCGAGCCAGGTTAGTCATGCGAGCATGAAATCGATATGACGTGTGAATCAAAAATAAATTAGGTTTTCTTTTGTTCCCTATGAACAATCATTTCAAATTAATTACGGAGTAGACTTCATGCTTTAAAGTAATGGTCCGGCTCATATCCAGGACTGCTTTACATAATGCATATAGCGCAGCCTGGATTTAAAACAATTTACTTCTGGGGTTAACCAGGCTAATGACATATTCATTTTCTGCAAGGAGAAGCTACACAGTGCAAAGAAGTAAATGAGCTTTCCATTGTCCGCTGGCACCCACAGACCACTCTGTGAGCCTCGTTTTGGTACAACAAAGGCTGCGAGGGGCTGAGATTTAAATGATAATGGGATTGATCCCTAGTCTCTGAAACTATGGTGTGAATCTCTAATTAATAGCTAATGCCATCTGGTCGATGCTTTTTGAAGGGCATGAAAAAACACACAAATATAGCCAGGTAGACTTCTCAACGTTGCACAAATGAAAATGTTCATCCCTGAAACTGACGTCAGATTTGATATTCTATTGATTCCCAAAGGGGGAATTCTCTCTTCTCTTGCCCTCTTTGTTGAGGAGGGCAAGTCAGCGCTCGGGGTCATCTACAGAGCAGCACCCTTTGAGCTGGTCTGGGTTCAGTGCATTGAGTGTAGAAAAAACAACCAGGTCGTGTCAGTCATGGGTTTCTGAAGGCTTGTTGTGAAGCTTGGATGGCTCGCTGCCATCTTTTGTCGGTTGCTGGAGCCAGGAAATTCAAATGTGGTCAACTGTGATCATACTTCTCTGTGAACCTTAATAACCCTTTAGTGAAACTTTCTCAAAATATCAAAGATGCATGATCAAAGTGATACTTGTGACCCCTAACAAATAATCTTGAATGAAATCTACATAGTTGATCACACTGGATGCCTGAGCAATCTAGCAACGGTGCTTTGTCTCGCATCCCACTCACACTGAGCTGTTCTTCTCAGTCAGAGCTGTTGCTAGGAAATGTATTGCTGCTGTCAATCACTTGGGGGGTTATGCAGCATAAAGACTTCAAAATGCTTCTCCAACCTGCAGGTAGGCAAACATACAAAAGGGGAGATGTTTGCGCGGCTATTTTTATAAAGTTTTTCATTCCAAAACCGGCTCTCGACAAGTGTTGGATCAACCAGTCAGCTTGCTTCACACACACAGGTCCAGAGGAAAAGATATTAAGGGGTGGTGGGCATCAGGTTCTCCACAAGCCTCTGGGATGTACAGTTACCCATAATGCTGGCCCCACACTAGAGCATGATATAAGCAAGTGACGTAGCATTAAACACAAGACTTTCAACCAGTACACCGTCCGTGACGTTGACTTATTTTGTCATGTCAGTTGTTAGTCACGTGAGTCACTAGTCGGTGAAGTAACGTCAACCATGACCGTTTCCTAAACCTTCCTAAGTGGTTGTGTTGCCTAAACTTCCTGTAAAAGGACACTATGCATGTAACAAACGTAAATTGACACGCCGCCCCTTGTCCTTCCAAAAGTAACACAAGAGGGGTACCCTGTGCGTCGGTGTCCGATGCCGAGTGGCCCTGACCAAGCGGCGGTATTTGACGAGTTGGCAGTGAGAATGTGTTGGTTTCGGGCTGTGACCGCTTCATCCTCCGCATGGCGATTGGTTCATTAATGTTACGGTTCCCTAATAGCATTGGATTTAAATCTGAAATATTGCCAAATATTCGCTTTATTTGATTTCCCTTTGGCACCAAATCCTCCGCCATCATCTTGTCTGTCAACTCTCTCTCATCCTGTGTGACTGAAATCTGACTCCTGCTACTCTGAGCTGAGACTCCGTACAGAGCAGACGCTGTCACTTTCAGTTTGTAGCGTCCGTTGTTCAACTATGTATTGATAACACGGCGCTGATGTGCGAAAATTAACTAAATGGGTTTTATTTCTATAAAAAAGTAAAATAACGGTGGGGGGCGGTGGACAAGTAATGTAATGTATGCTTGAACACCGTGTTAAACCGTGTAACACTATGTAGCAACATGTAACACCATGTAACCCCGACTAACACGGCAAGCCTAATGCATTCACACTGTGATCGGATTACCCAAGACGCATGTTAATGCCAGGTCTGAGCAGGGCCTCTGTTTGCCCTCACAAAGGCATGATGGTGTGCCTTTGGTTGATGAACAGTCTGCCCACTCAGTCCAGCAGCCTGTTGCTCTGCAGAGGTCCAACATTGAGCTCCACATTTGTTTTACTTATTCCTACTAATGAGGGCCACAGGCATTGAAGATGGAAGGATGAAAGAAGTGCGTGAGGAGGGAGTTAAGACTGAGACCGATTAGAAATGCCTCTGATGAAAACACCAAGCCCTTGCTTTTCTTCCGCCAACCTTTTTTATTCTTCAAAGTTCAAAGGTGTTGGGAGGATTGGACCCCTGAATGCGCAACAAAAAAATTGTCATTACGGAGATGTCTTAATGCCACCAGCGTGGCATCTGTGTGCATGACAGTGTTTTTCCCTGGAAAGTGTATCTGTCCACTCCCAGGGCTCCCTCTGATTCTTCTTGCCACATCCAATTTAGACTCTGTCTAGGAAGACTGCAGGGGCGGCACAATCACTCCGAGCTCCATGCTATGCGATCTGACACCGGAGCTGACCAAGACGTTTACCTTCACTGGCGTGGCCCACACACACACGCACACTTAACACAGCAGAAACATTGGATGAAATATGAGTATAACAGCAGCAGTGTAATTTGTAGATGGTGAAATGGGCTTGGGTTTACCATTTTCAAGATATCTGTCTATATGAATGATTTAGCTGTGCAGGACTTTATCACTGGTAAAATGTTGATAGTGTACGTGTTAAGAAGGTTTGCAGTTCACTTGGAGTTCAGGCACAGCAGCCCCTTCATTTCATTGGACAACATGTGAACAAGCATGTCAGGAGCCAATCAGCTACTTAGAGTGGTTAATTGGTATAGTGTCTCGTTAGCCTTTGAAGTCTGGTGTGCTAGTTCACTGCAGTGAGTTCAATGCATATGTTTGGGATGAAGGTTGTCTTGCTGCTTGTATAAGAGATTATGTGCGTCAATTAAGATGTAAGTATGCTTTATTTTGTGCCTTCATTGTAAATGTGGGATTAATAAGTGTTTTACTGTGTGTAATTTGATATAAATTGTGTGAGTCTTACAATTCCACACTTTACCATAGATGCTAATCTAGTATTAGCGGTTGCTAATTCCATTTGTATGTTGTGTTATGTTATAGTTAATTATACTGCTATGTCTGTTCATTTCTGTTCTTCTAGAAACCACATACTGTACACTCATTCAAGTGTAAACCTGCACAGCTTTCTAGTAAAAGAACAAGAAACCTTTGAAGCATCTTCTCATGTATTCTTACCGATACACCACAGCGATTATAAACTCCACAACCAGGGACATTTATTAAAAGGTGCAAACCTATGGAACAGTACAGTTGCAACATTCATTGACCTATTTAAAAATGACAGAGCGAGTTAATTTGCTGGGCCTACAGGCAGATCGGTGCAGAGCCGGCCCTAGACATAGGCGGTATATGCAAGTGCTAGGGGCGCCATCTATCCATAGGGGGACTCAAAATGAGGGAAGAAAGAAAAAATCAAGTTTCACTACTCTTTACTAATACTAATATGGCATAGCTTAATTTCAAAGACATAAACCTATGAAAGGGGCACCAGCAAAAATCTTGCTTCGGGTACCAAATGTTACGGTCCCATCCTGGCCACCAGCCTTCCTAGTGTGTCTATTCCCATTTTACCCTGTTCTTCCCTATTCCCTATCTGTCTAGTGTGGGCGTGTCTGGCTGTTTGGGTGTGTGTGAGCATCTCCTCCCCTGCAGGCTCTGCTTCTCCCGCGCTCTGAGGCAATCAACCCAGCTGACCAAATCATGCACGGATGCTTCCAATCAGATCATCTACTCCAGTTCAAATAACCCGGTTCTCCAGTCACTCATCGCCAGATCGTTGACTCAACCCAAGTGGTAGTTTCGCCTCGGCTGCTCAACATTATTTCTGAGTTATCTTGTTCATAGTCTTTTGATCTTTTGCTCGACATCTAATGTTTGTTTCCTGTTTCCAGGATCCTCGCCTGTCTGTTGCCTGCCTGCCTGCCATGCTCCACTCCAGCCTCGACATTCCCCTTGCCCATTCGCAATTCCTGCTTTTGGCAATAAAAGCCTTTTGTTCCACTGCAACTCCGCTGTCTGTGTCTGCATTTGGGTCCAACATCTTATTGATCGTAACACCAAATTGGTCAGGGCTGGCTCTGGGTGGTGGTAATGCACCTGAAGCTGTATGGCAACGGCTAAAAATGGTTACAGCTACAATCACAGTTAAGCTACGTAACTAAGTTACAGTTACTAATTAGCTAGGTAGCTTTCTATGAACTAAAACTAGAAACAACAACAAAAAAACAATAGCTTAAAAATCAAGTTTCACGTAATAGCTTTTTCCTCAAGCTTTTGACTGCATCCCATGTCCTTCTTCAGTGCCATAGGCAGTTTTACATGCAGGGGAGATAGTCACAAATCAACGAAACTGGTTAATTTAGCTACAAAGGGTTCAGGTGTGTCAACTAAACTGGTCTGAGTACACCTGTGGTTCAGTAGCAGGACACTAAAGTCACTCTAAATGGTCAGACTTCTAATACCAGCCTAGATGCTTGCAGGTCTGGAAATGAGACAGAAACAGGTGTTTTACTTGTGGCTTCATCGATTCCCTGATAGACCAATAGTTAATGCTCTCTGCAGTTGTGATAGGATTTATCTTCTGTCAGTCACAACCCAGTGAAGCCAACAGATGCTTCTGCCAGATACAGTCCGTACAAGCCAGAATCGCTCAGAGATTATACAGAATGATGTCTAAATGGCACTATTGTCTCGTAAGGTCGACTGTGACTCAGGTGGTAGAGCGGGTCGTCCATTAATTCGGGATATCAACGGTTCGATCCCCGGCTCCGTGGGCAAGATACTGAGCCCCAAATTGCTCCCTGAAAGCTGTGCCATCGGTGTGTGAATGAGCATTAGATTAGATCCTGATGAGCAGGTTGGCACCTTGCATGGCCTCTCCCAACGGTGTATGAATGTGTGTGTGAATGGGATAAATGCATGGATGTGTTACTGAACAGGCCTACAGGAGCCCAAAATGACCACAAAGAAACATAAAATGGCTACAAAGAGACCAAAATAAGTACAAAGAGACGAAACAACCACAAAAAGACACAAAACAACTACAGAAAGACTGTAATTGACTACAAAGACACACAAAACAGTTCCAAAGAGACAAAACAACCAAAAAGAGACAAAAAATTACTACAAAGAGACAAAACCAACTACAAAAAGACCAAACAAATTACAGTGACACAAAATGACACAACAACAAAAAGAAGCTAAACAACTATAAAGTCTGTCTGTCTTGCTCCTTCGTAGGAGAGGTGGTGGGGCCTTTTACATGCCTGTGCCTTGGGGCCCATTGTCTAATAATCCACCCATTTGGGTAAATATTGGCGTGCAGTGTAAAGCGGTTTTGGGTGCTTGGAAAGGTGCTATATAAATGTAATTCAATTTGCCATTTATGTTTAATAAATCAATCCTATTTCTACTAAAAACGGAAATTAACAAATTCCATATACCAAGATAATTGTAACACATTAACATTCAGCAGTCAGCAACTATTAAAAATGTAATTCAGTCAATGATTATTTCATTCAGATTTTGTTTTGGTGTCAGTGCAGACACTGGGTTAGTCTGAAATGGACCGATCGGCTCTAACCTAACGCAGAGGCCTCCTGGCGGGGCCTCCGGTCCAGCTGCCAATCAGAGCAGCAGCTCATTAGCAGAGAAACTGCTGATGTGAAACGACACCCAAAACAGACTGCTCACTGGTAGGAGGGAGAGACAAACAGCAAAGTGAGTCACCGATCCTAAAGCTCATGGATCTTTTACTGGGACAAAAGTAACAGAATGTGGATATATTAATTAAACAAATGCAGGGGAAGTGAACGATACTGCTCCCGTGGGCATTTTATTAAAACATGAGATTGCACTTTGCTGTAAAAAAAAGTTAGTTTCCTTTATACACTCAGTATATCAAAGATCAAGTTAATAATATGTTTCTGAAGTGAAAACAGTCTCCTACCATGCACCATAAAAACAGGTATATAAAGTAGTCCCTTTTGGTGAGAAATGATTTATTGTCTTTGTCCTTCTGGTAAATCTTAAACAATATTCCATCCTGCTGACCTTTGCTGGGTGTCAATTTAATTCTGCTACACATTTTGCATCAACGCCACTTCAAGTTCTCCTTTTCTCAATAACGACAAAATGCAACAATCATATTATAGTTCTTCCTAAAATGTTAAGCTGTAGCATCTTTGGATAAATCAAAAAACTTTTGAGGTGGGGTGGCTATACAAATTTAAATCTCAAATATGAATATATAACAATATCATAATACTATATTACTACTATATTATATATTAATGTGCTTTTATAGGATTATATATCTAAAGCACATATTATCCATCCATTATCTGTCATTGCGTATCCTATTCAGGGTCGCGGGGGGGCTGGAGCTGATCCCAGCTGACATTGGGCAAAGGCGGGGTACACCCTGGACAGGTCTCCAGACTATCACAGGGCTGACACATAGAGACAGACAACCATTCACACTCACATTCACACCTACGGGACATTTAGAGTCAACAATTAACCTGCATGTCTTTGGACTGTGGGAGGAAACCTGAGAACCCAGAGAAAACCCTCTTGCTGTGAGGCGGCAGTGCTCACCACTGCACCAACGTGCACTTTATTATATTATTATGTCATACAGTACATGTACTTATACCTATATACTTAAAAAACATATATATACACTCACCGGCCACTTTATTAGGCACACCTGTTCAATTGCTTGTTAACACAAATAGCTAATCAGCCAATCACATTGCAGCAACTCAATGCATTTAGGCATCTAGACGTGGTGAAGACGACTTGCTGAAGTTCAAACCGAGCATCAGAATTGGGAAGAAAGGGGATTTAAGTGACTTTGAACGTGGCATGGTTGTTGGTGCCAGACGGGCTGGTCTGAGTATTTCAAAAACTGCTGATCTACTGGGATTTTCACGCACAACCATCTCTAGGGTTTACGGAGGATGGTCCGAAAAAGAGAAAATATCCAGTGAGCGGTAGTTGTGTGGACGGAAATGCCTTGTTGATGTCATAGGTCAGAGGAGAATGGGCAGAGTGGTTTGAGATGATAGAAAGGCAACAGTAACTCAAATAACCACTCGTTACAACCAAGGTATGCAGAATACCATCTCTGAACGCACAACACCTCGAACCTTGAAGCAGATGGGCTACAGCAGCAGAAGACCATCCGGTACTAGCAAGGTGTACCTAATAAAGTGGCCGGTGAGTGTGTATAGTTTACGCATCATGTTACACTTCTGTCAGACTTATTTTGCACAAATATTTAAAGTGAGTAACCAACTGAGTACCCCTCCGCTCACTCCTCCCTTTCCACAACTGCGGTAATTTGAGCCGCCAAGTGCAAAACCGTTGTAACGCCGTTCACCACGCTCAGAGGCCATCTTTACCATAATAACACTACTTTAGAAGCAACGGAAGTCAGGCGGCGGTTGGTGGTACTACGGTTACAGCAAACTCCGTGAAGAGGACCTGCTCCCTATGTAGACATAAACGGCTCATTCTAAGGTAAGGAAAACAACATTCTTAGTTTCAGGTGATTATACACTAAAGAAAAACATAGTTATTAATATGATATTCCATTTCTGCAAATAGATCCCTCAAAATGCTACACACTGGCCCTTTAACAGTCTGAAATTGTTTTTTGTAATATCAACTCTCTAATTTTCTTGAATTCATGATTTTACTTTATTTCTTGCATTTCATTGAAATACTTTTTAATTAGTTGTCTTACCTCTTCTTAGCCTGTCTTTGAGCTGCTATGACATGAATTTCCCCTTTGGGGGCCAAGCCTTTTCTCATCTTACATTGGATTTAAATATTCGTGTGTTAAAACATACAAAAGAGTGTTGATCTCTGGAGATCATCTGGTTGAATAAATAAATAAATAAATGTATATTGAAGTTGTGACAATTATTTTCATTCTCTCTAGATAGCAACAGTAAAAAAAGTATCATGACGTTACACGGAGGTCACGGCGGACTACACTAAACATAATCTGATATCCTTTCAAAGAATGGAGTCTAAAAAGTGTTATGATCACAATGTGGCTGCTCAAATCCCAGAGGTTTATGCACAGCACTATCGGAGACACCCTGTCCAGCTGTTCCATGTGACTGAGACGGAGCAGACTGGACCGGTGCTCTGCGGGTCTCCCAGGTGCTGTGTCATGTGTTTATCCAAATGAGGCGACACAGCACAGCAGAGCGATACAGTAGCTGTGTAGCAGTCTGACAGCAGCACTTCAACAGTGAAAGCACACCACATAATTGCTGTAATTAAGGAAAAATATGTGAAATTAAGAACCACAATATTGTTTTCTTGTTATATCCGTGGACATCTGTCTCCTATCACTCCTGTCCTCTGTTACTTCTGCAGTGTAAAGAGGGTTAATTATGTTTGCTTGTATTTATATACTTGATGTGTCTTTGCATTTTCAATGCTTCCTCCCTCCTTCTACTCTCTACTCTTGAAGTGTGACTGTCCTTGGGGGACGGACAGCAGAGAGGCAGGAGTGAAGAGCGGCAAAGTGATGACAGAAAAGGGAGCTCGCTTAAAAATAAGTAAGGTTGATGCCGTTCAAAGATGACAGTTTCTCTGACACCATTTTGTCAAGGTTTAAAATACTGGCAGCCCATTTCTCTCGGCGAGCGGGAGGAGTGAAGGGAGGCAGATAGAAAGATCAGAGAGACTTTGTTGAAGCCCCAATATGCAGTTATGACACTGGAGGAAAGGGGCTTTTTTCCTATTAGTTTAAACCAGTCTACATGTTTTTACTGTTAATGGATCTGGTTTCTCTTGAACACATTCACTCTAGTTGTTAGCATATTAATGACTGAATGTCTGCCTCCGAACCAGACATGATGTAATCTGTTTCTAGTTTTCAAAAAAGTATTTGTTTTAAACATTTGAATTTAGACAACTTACTTCCTGCAATTTAAAACGGCAATGCTATACAGTTATTTTGATATGCACTCAATTAGTTCCTCTTGATGTTTTATAAGTCATACAATAATTACATTAAATGGGGACATATCACGAAAAACTCCCTTTTTCAGTGCTTGTGCACATCCGTTTGGGTATCTGGAGTGCGGACAAACCCCACACACTAGCCCAGTCTGTATTTTTGCGGGCTGACTAGAAACAAAATGTTCACTATATTTTAGGTGCAAACAGTAGTCCCATGTGCCCACAGACTAGATATAGTATGATACGAAACTATTATGGCACTCGGAGAGCGCAGACCTCCAAAAACTTTTCGAAGCCGGATCATGATCTGGATCGCCACCAAAATGTAATAGATTGTTCATTGTGCCACACCCCATCCCTACAAAATATTTCATTCAAATCCATCGCAGACTTTTGGAGTAATCCTCCAAACGGACAAACAAACAAACCAACAAACCAACGTCTGTGAAAACATAACCTCCTTATGGTAAAAATGGCTATATCTCAGAAACTACAAGGACCACAATAAAGTATTTGGTATCTATGAACACGTTGAATAGCAAAGATATGCACACATATGCAGTGTAAAAAAAAAAAAAAAAAATCATATGGAAAACATTTAATACATTTTTTTTGCGTTTTTCCTCATTTTTCAAAAATCCTTATTTTGACTATTAATAAAAGTGTGATTTTTCATGAAATCTAAACAAATTCAAAGTTTTCCTGTTGCCCAAAGTGTGCCCATACCAAATTGCAAGCCGTTTGACCAATTAACACTAATGTTTTGGCATTTTTCATACTAAATATAGCCTTTGGGCACAAATGGGTTCATATACTGTGATTATACTGTATAAGCTCCCCCAAGTAACATACATTAACACATTGCCCTGCTTGATTGTTTAATACTCACATTAATCCTCACACAAACTCAATTGATCACGGCTCATTCTATTTCCCAATTAAATGTTGCTGAAAATGAGTAATGCTTTTCTTTCCTTGATTCAGTACAATGCTGAATGATTGATGAATGACCTCGGCGCACACACACACACACACACACACACACACACACACACACACACACACACATACACACACACACACACACACACACCTTCTATTATGAATGAATAAACTCTGACCAATTTGTTACAGGCAAAACAGTCTTTTCTTTTCCTCTGTTGTTGATCAATGTCTGGCTTACTTTCGCTTCACTTGTTTGCATAAATGTGGAAATATTCAGTTTTGTCTTGTGAAAAAAACACACCTAGAAAAATCTATATATGAGTCAATAATATATGGTCTCGCACCAACATTTCACTTCATGGATTGACACTAATGAATGTCGACAACCTCTTTCTTAAACTTCCTTTTTTTCCACCAGCTGTAGCTGCATTTGTGTCTGTCCTGTCAGCTCTGTTTCAATACATGCATATTAGATACAGGTACCTATTTATTTTGTCAAGTGATTCGGTTTCCTGTTTGAAACCCCAACACCATTATAGCAATGTTGCCATGCACAGAGATGCAACTCCTCGATTACAACTGTGCCAAAGCAGATATAAATAACACAAAGCAAATAGATTAAACGAAGGTTTTAGTAATATGTTTTAAAAATGTTATCAATAACCCCTTTAAAACAAAAAAATACTCTTCAGTCTGCCTATTTGAGTTCGAAGACGTGTGTCGTCCAAGCAAGGGCGCCGGAAGTAAGGGGGTAGTGTAGTGAAAAAATGTGCATATGCAGTCTCAAGGAACCCACTTCACCTCTTACCAAGTCTTTTTTATAACACATAACTGAATCAACAACTAAACACGCCCATCAATCCATAGTATTTATTAGGGGAATATGTCATTAACTGTTTATACCACATGTAAACAAATATTAATCATCAAAACATAGTGGCACTGTTTGTCCTTTTCTCTTCACAACATGACACACTTTTTTCGACATGTTGTACAATATAGCACACAGAGCATGTTATACTATAACATGAGAGAAGAGACGAGAGAGAAAGACATCATAGAAGAACATTATTTTGCTTGTGGTTCTTTAGGTCTTTGTCATGTCCTTGGCACTGTTATAAAAAAGCCAATTTATCTTTCTGGCCTCTACACTGAGAAGAGATTTCTGGATTTCAGCAAGCAATAGTCGAAAGGACTTTTAGTGGCCACATTATGAGCTCGCCTTGCTTCACAACCTCAGAAAGATAAGAAGACCTGCTGCTGATCTAGTCTTGTGGCTCCATTTATCAGCAAGCTCACTATTATGATGTTAGCCAGCCAGGTTCAATCTACAGGCCAATGTTAAAGGGGAACACCAACTGTTTACAGGTGTTGGGGAGTATTACTGCAACTGTGAAATAAAGCATTTTGTGGCTCGTCATGTCTGCTTTAGGCTAGCGGCTTGAAGCTACATTAGCCGCTACTAACGTAACACACCCATATGTTGGACCAAGCTGTCTTTCTGCTTAGTTTGTATCTGCGTTATTTTTTGGGGGCCATTTGGAGGCAGTACAAATATGTTTGTGTCCACCTGATGAATGTAAGACCAATATTATGTTATGGAAACTGGAAAAAGAAGACACTCAGGACTCAAGAAATAATGCACATAACACTGAAAGGGTTTAAGTATGAAGAATATAATTACCATGGAGATACACAAACCGTACTATCAAGAAGTCAAGCGGGGCATCTCATGGATTCTTTTTACACAGTACAATATATAGTACTTCAGAGAACAAAGAACCTAGATATTGTTGGCGCCTATAAAGCAAAAACACTTTCTCAAATCCTGACCCTCCATGTGGACAAACTCCATCCAATCCTACACTGCCAGCAGTGTCCAGTTAGCGTTTACTAATCTACACTCACACTCCTGATAAAGTCAGATTCTTGATGGACTACACACTCTTGAACATCGTAAAAAAACATTCTCCAATGAGTTGAGTTGGACAGAGTCACAGTAATCAAGAGTGAAATAATGATAAACTAATGTTTCACGCATGCTTACGCACACAATTCTACGGAGCCCCCCTAGACCCTAGGAGTACATTTTATTAACTCGTTCCCTCGAGGAGTTATTTCATAGTGCACTTCCTTCAATCATTCCTGACTGCAAAGTCATTGACTTCGGTAAAGTTGGAGATTAGAACTTCCCGGATCAATAACTCATAACCGAAACGTTGTCAAAAACACAAACGACGGCTCTTTCTAAGGGTAGTAAGGTAGACAACGAGCTACAACCTCATTTTATCAAAATGAGCCGTCCTCCGAGCTGGACACATAACGTTCGTCTCTATGCGCGGCCGGCTGTGAGACAAGCGGTCAGGGACCGTCTACAAAGTGCAACGCCGAAAAGGGATGCTATAAAAATATTCAATAACTTCACTGTTGTACAGTGTAGTACCACCAAAATTACTTCACAAATCAATGGTGTACTCATAGTTGTACTACAGTAAAATAACTATTGAAGGGACTCTATGTAAGAATCAGAAATTGCTTGTTAACAGCGACACTTGTGGCCGTTAAGTCAACGAAAGTCAGCATCCTGTTGCTCCTGCTCGCTCTACATAGACATGAACGAGCATCGGTCAAAACAGTGAGGTGACACACGTCAGCTAAAAAACAATATCACTCTATATTTCACCTGCTTGGCAGTAATGTTAGCTGACCAGACGAAGGTCTCTCCATGAATCGATGCTGATCCTAGTGTTTTCCTGCTTCAGCCTCCCGACCGTGGTCAGAGGGAACAGGGGAGACACCGGAGTTTTGGCCGGAGACGATAACGTTACTCTCTCCTGAGCACATGTCTATTCATTTAGCAGCATGAAACAAGACACGGGAAACCTCTGTTGGTCTGGAGGAGCTGCAGCATTTATTTCTGCACAAACTTCCACTGTACATTCACTAGATATTCTCAGAGCTAAACTAACTCTTCTACAGTGTTTAGGTGGAGCGAGAGGGCGAGTGAGAACGAGCGCGGTGTGTGGGTGAAGGCAGGCAGGCAGCAGAGCAGAGTACAGCATCGACCCCGGCCCTGGAGACCAAAGCTACGGTCTCCCCTGTGTCTGCTGACCACACGGCCTTCACTAGACATAACTTTTCGTTTTTTGGTGCTTCCGTGTAGTTTGTGTTGCAGTCTGAGTCTGAACAGCGTACCGACCCACAACGTGTTAGGACTTACAAACAGTACCTTTAACTAGGTTTAATTAACTATGAATTTACTATATATAAATAACGGTTATTATAAAGTGTTGCTCTGTTTTCTTTAGGCTGACTTCACTTTATTGCAGTTTGTGATTTCGTTTGTGAAAAGTCTGGTTTTTATCAACAAAATTTCCCAGTCAGTGAAAAGAAAGTAAGTGGCACAGTACTCTGAGTAACAGCCTTAAAGCAAACAGGACTAGCAGAGGTGCCTACCTGTATAATACGGGTCACCTTTTGTTGTGGGATGATGGATGTGGAGGCGGCATCAGCCCTCAGGTGACACAGGTGATGGGCTCTCTTATTACGCCACTAATGGGAGAGAAGGCTGTGAAAAGGCATCAATCGTTACCCACTGCAACCACCAAGGTCACCGAGGTCACAAATTAACCAGCCTCTCTCTCTCTGCTTCCTTTTTCTTGGCTTGTCACTTTTCATCTGTCTTGGTTTTGGTTTGCTCTTTTCACTTGTTTTATCCCTCTGTTTGTTTTTCTTCTATCTATGATGCCTCTAAATACCATGTATATATTTAAATTCATGAATCTTTTTTAACATTTTACTCTCACAGCACTTGTATAATATTATTATCATATATGTATTTTTGATTTTTAAGACAGAAGGAACTTGCTCCTTTATTGTATTCTCCGAACAGCTATCACAACACTTCAGATTTACAGGTCACATAGCAACAGTAAGAATGATTAGAGCTTCCGCTCAGTGTCTGCTGAGTGCTGCTATCTAAAACCGAGGTGTTCTGCAGACACACACCACAAACACCATTACTTTCTTTTAACACACAGACAACCAAAAAGGTCTAATGCCATTTTATTGGCACTCTCCCTCCAGGCTTTTTTGCTTTTCCCTTTCCTTTCAATTAATTACTCACACTTTAGGGTCATCCTCCGCTGCTTCATGATTCTTCCTTTCACTTCTCTTGCATCCATCACCACGGAGCTTTCAGGACAGTTGGGAACTGGGAAACATTTGGGATTTAATGCTTCATTCCTCAGAGCGGTAAAGTGGTCGGGAACAATGAGTTTCTTCAAAATCAGACGTAGTTGTTTCTAATTTGTTGTACCAGCAATGTTTCTTTAGAATCTAAAGAATGATTGCTAGTGCAATGATACAATCTTAGTTTAGATTGATTTAAAGAAAGCGATATAAGATCAAATTTCTTCACACCTTTGTTCTTATCCACAATTTATTTTGATGTTGTTAGTACCCATTGATGGGATTCACCAATGTTTTCTTAGTTTTGCTTTTCTATTAGGTAATAGAAAAATGTACACATGGTCGAGAGCACAAGTCCACAAATGTTTTGTCCAACACAAGGAAACATAAGTTTTAAATGTGAGGAACAGAATGGAATATAATACAATGACATTTAGATAATTATATGTTTTAGAGTAATTACAATGATTGGATTATTAAATAAATACTATTGGTCCATTGATCCCGATTAAGACTATAAAACTCTTGGATGATATTGTGTGGCTTACATACTGCTTTTGATTTAGCTGTAACACCAGTACTGATGCTCTGGAAAATCACATTTACTTTGTTTATAGATTATTAACAGTACCTCAATTTTACTACTAATGAAGTACTTCTTCACTTTTGTTTTGGTGGCATCTCTCCAATTCTTGGGCATGTGCCACAGTATTTGTACTGAATACAACACCTGGGTAAGAGCAGATTTGGATGGTTATGAATATTTGGTGGAACTGGAGTTGACTTCATTTATTTTTTTGTATGATAATGTTGCTGCATGAGGCCCATAGTGTGTTTATTTCTTGCCCAACCAGGACACAAAAAGACTCTCCTGCCAACCCCTTTCCCAGCCTGCATTCTAGCACACAAATGAATGACCTGAGCATCTTAAATTATTCAAACATGTGGGTGACCTTCAGAGTGCACTGGGATTGTTTGCACCCGATTGTGAAGCAGTTGGGATGAGAATAAGTATCTCCAAGTCAAGCCATGGTACTATACCATAAATCTGTTTATCTTGAGGTCTTCACAGTGAGTGTTAGATGGAGTATGAGATTGATAGATGTATTGGTGCAGTGTCAGTAGACTTGAATTGCCAGTCCATACCTTCCTGATAATGAACTTTGGGTATAGCGACCGAAAGAATGGTCCCGGATAATTAGCTGAAATTAGTTTTCTTTGTTGGGTGCTCTCACAACTAACTCGTTTGGTTCAGTTCAAATTAACTGTGGCATATTCTTCTATTTGGTTTAGTTTGTTTAGGCCGGTGTGAAAGCTTTTGAACTAAATAAATAGTCCAAGACTGAAAATGTGGGTCTCAATCTAGTTCCCATTAGACTTTGGTGTGGTTATTTGTTGTGTAAAGACACAGCGGGCCAACCACAGGATTTAGTAGAATAAAAATGTGGTAACACTTAATATTAACCATCATTTATAAAAGGTAAACTGATAGTTAAAGTGGCAGTAGGCAACAATATTTTGGCATAATTTGGCAAAAATTCCATAATAACCTTTCAGCATATTGTAATTCAAGTGATCTGAGAGAAAACTACACCTCTGCTCCTCCTCATGGCTCTGTTTACAGGCTTTAGAAAATCTTGCCCGTGACGGCAGACTTTGACCAATCACAGGGCATTTCAGAGAGAGCGTTCCTATTGGCTGTTCCACAAAAGGAGATGCGCGTTCACGTCTGGTCTCTGCAGATAGTGAAAGCCTCGGTCAATGGCGGAACAACCTACTGAAAAGCTTGCTATTCCAGCATTGGCAGCAACTGCCTACACCTCAAAACAACCCAGAAAAAGAAAGACAGACTTTCAAAAAGACAGTCCAAAAGAGAGTCCGACAATAAACGGAATAAAACGCGTGTCAATATTGGCGAAGCGTTTGGAGAGATCTCCGGGACAGCATCGGCCTCACGTTGGACTCTGAGCTAGCCGTTCTTCTCCTGGACAGGTAAGCTACTAACTTCGTTTTCCTGTAATATCTAAATGTTTTGTACTGATTTGTTTGTAGGTAGCTTTACCGTGAAAGCAGGCGATGAGTAGCCAGGTTGAATGTACGTTAGCCTTCTGCTAACCGTAGCCCGAGGCTTGCTGCGGCTAATTCAAGTCCATGTTTATGTTTATGTAGCTACTGTAGCTGGATCCTTGAATCACAGTCTGTCATCTCAAAGGGCTTTATAGACCCATAAGTTTACTAAGAAGAATAACGGACGGTAATTCCCATAGAATTGCCGCTATATAACGACACATCACAGTCAGTAGTACTCGATACAGTAACCTATATGAGTAGCGTTACTCATACAGTAACGTTACTCATACAGTAGTGTTACTCATACAGTAACCTGTATGTGTAGCGTTACTCATACAGTAACGTTACTCATACAGTAACGTTACTCATACAGTAACGTTACTCATACAGTAACGTTACTCATACAGTAGTGTTACTCATACAGTAACGTTACTCATACAGTAACCTATATGAGTAGCGTTACTCATACAGTAACGTTACTCATACAGTAACGTTACTCATACAGTAACGTTACTCATACAGTAGTGTTACTCATACAGTAACATTACTCATACAGTAGTGTTACTCATACAGTAACGTTACTCATACAGTAAGTGGAATATACAGGAATGGATAGAGAAGGGATCTGTGGCACACAGAGCACTCATTGAGATAGTGCTAAATGCACGCTGGCTGGGTGAAGTAGTGAAGTACCTGGGATTTAGGTATGTGGGCATGGGTTTTACATGTAATGTTTATGTTCACAAGTATTTAACTCAAACAAAGGAAGCTCCTGGCTTACTCCCTATAAACCCACATAGGGAAGAAAAAAGTGAGTACATCTTGGTAAAAGATCATGCAGAGAGTGGGTCCCTTTTTGAAAAATCTCTAAAATACAGATGATTGTAAATCATGCAGTGACTTGATCAAAGTCCTTTTTATTTTTTTACTGTCCACCACTGATTGTGACTATATGTATCAACTAATGACTAATGACAACATAAAAGATCTAACACTTGTTTTTTACTGTTTAGGTCTACAGCAGAACTTGAGTCCTTTCACAACCACATACTGATGTATGCCAGCAAGAGATTCAGTTTCACCCCGCCCGTCTATTCAGCTCGCACCCTACTTGCTGGTTTGGATTATAATCATCATGTCCACCGACCAGTGCAGAGAAAAGCTGATGGCTCCATTGAGTAAGTTCTTAAAATTGACAACAGTATACCCACTAAAACGGAAGTATATTAGTTTTATAATATAAGGTCAAATTTATACATGAATAATTATAATGAATGTTGACCTTGCACAGGCAGCAGTTTTGCAAATTTATCACAAATTCATTTTTCAATAACCATCTTTTCCTGTTTCGGTCATATGCTAATTTCATTATGTCAGATACCGGAAGCTGTACAACAAAAAGTCGCGGAAGTGGAGCCTGTACACAATGAAGGTCGACAAGGACTATGGCTACATTCCTGACCTCCAGAGGGCCATCCTCCGTAGCCGCACCACAGCAGACAGAGGCATGCCGCGTGTGAGACGCCAGAGGCCTGATGACCCGCGGCAGTATGGTGTGCTATGTGGTATTCCACCTCCAACCACAGAGGAGCTACTGCACACACAAGTCAGTCGACGACAAGGTATAGAAGTTCTTTCAGTGGGCCTCATTCAACATCCCTTCTTCAGAAACCCAAATTGCATGTTTTCACACTAACCCTTGCAGCCTTCACAACATAGTTTCTCATTACACTGTTTCAGAGCCTGCGTGGGATAAAGCCCACATATTGGTGGTGGGGGTCAGGATATCTGTCCCTAATCCTCCACACACAACAGCTTGGAATTACAGTTCTGTTACCCCGCCCCAAGGCTCCATACTGCCACACAACAAACTGCCGGTAAGCAGCATACCGGAACTGTCTGTTGTCCTCTCTGGGATTGGGTACGTCCTGCTGAGCCCTAATGTCGTTCCAGATCCTCCTGGCCAGGCAAAGGACACCCTCATGGAGGATGTAGAGGTCCACATGAGGTAGCAGGGAAATGCAGTTCTGTAGTGGCTGGCCACAGCACTTCCTTTCCACGTCAGTGGGCATTTCCCTGTACCTCATGCAGACACACCTCAGGTTGATTGGGGTCCTGGCCAGGAGGACCTGGTGGAGGAGCGCTGACCATTAGATCAAATATGAGGCTGGGATCCCTCAACAGACATCTCCCCAGAAGCTCCCGACACTGCTGCAGGCTCAAACACTGAATTCTGGCCTAGAAAGACAGTAGATCAGGGAAAAAGTATTACTTTATTTATGAATAAACAATAATGATCATAATGTGGACATAAAGTATGGACATGTTATATTTTGAGATACCTGTTCATCTGATATCTGTCGAGCTTGTAGTTGTTGTACTCTGCTGAAGTCATCTTCAGCCAGAGGGTCTTCAAGCTGACTCTGTCCTCTCCCCCGGCCAGACCCTCTGCCGCGTCCACGTCCACTAGCTCGCCCTCTCCCTCTCCCTCTTCCTCTTCCTCTTCCTCTCCCTCTTCCTCGTCCATTCGTAGCCGGCTGCTCCAGGACATAGTCAGGATCTGACTCGACGGTGCTCTGTCAGTAATAGATATGTAACAAATGTAAAATTACCATTTCCATTATGAATAACATGGTCATGGTTTTATTTATTTTCAGATGTGTAAAGTTATCTATGCAGACTAAAAAACACTAAAGTTAGAAAGATAGCATTACTGAAACTTGAAGAAGCAACTGGCCGTTGGCTAAGGTTAGCCAGCTAGCTATGCTATAGATTGAATAAAACATTGGGCTACGTTGTTTCTAAAGTTTAGCTCGTCATTTCGTCTAGAAAATAAACAATTGCTTCTATAAACGAAACACTTCAAATGCAGCAAAGTCTTACAATACTTTAGCTTTTGTTGTCGTCGGTCTCCAGCCTTATTTTACACAAAGCATAAATACTGTTTGTTGTCATATGTTCAAAGTTGTCCGTGGTAGCTAAATGTGGTCTGTGACAAAGTATTTTTCTCACCTGTGACTCAGCCATGGTAACTGTTGATGTCGTTAGAAGGTGATGTTACCATGGTAACTGTTGATGTCGTTAGAAGGTGATGTTACCATGGTAACTGTTTATGTCGTTAGAAGGTAATGTGTAGCTCGCTGTGGTAGCCTCCTCAGATGTAGCGAGCACGTATGAAGCGCGTGCATATGCCCGTTCTCGTGTGGGGGGAGGGGCTTCGGATAGAGAGAGGAGAGAGCAGCTCGAGGGGATGCAGGATTTTGCGTTTTCCGGATTTCTACGCACTGCAGCTTTAATTAAACTTAGTTAATAGTTATTTTAGTGTTTACAAACAATGACATTATAATAAATAATGTTGACTAATTATTAGTAATTATATAATGTATGTTATTTTAACAGTTCATTGTTGCACACATTGTAACATTTTATATGATAAATATATTTCTATGTGCTGTTTTTGTTCTACATTTAATTAATTTATTAATTTATTTATTTAAGGTTTCTATCTTACTACCATGAATTATATTATTGTAGTACTTATTACCTTTAATTCTAACAAATTTATTAAATTATAGTTAAAATGATTTTTATTTTATTTTTTCTGTAACTTTACCTCTAGGGTTGGGAAGAAGGCTGGACCTATATCTGTGTGGGAGTGGGAAGCGATGTGTATGTGTGTATATATGTATGTACATATTACATGTTAAACGTAAAATATAACTGTTTGTATTATGGCACCGGTGTTATGTTTGTTATGCTGTGTTTGAAAAAAGGAATACAAATAATTTTCCAAAGGGGAGTTTTTTCTTGCCACTTTCTCCCCAGTACATGCACATAAGGGAATGTTGGGTCTCTGTAAATCACAGAGTACTATCTAGACCTGCTCTATATGACAAGTGTCTCGAGGTAACTTCTGCTATGATTTGACGGCGTATGAATAAATGGAAAATTAAAACTGAAACAGATAGTGACTACGGGTCTGTTGTTCAAAGGGAATCTTGAAGGTCTACTCTAAAATATGTGTCAAATCAAGAGGTAATAACTCCATCATAGGCATCCCCTCCTTGTTGTACAATATCAGTATTAATTTCCTCTCAGTAATGCGGGCGCAAGATAAAAGCTGTCCTTTAGCTCTTTGAAGCCTTGATTGATTCGGTGACACTCCCAGTATAATTAGATATGGCTGTAGGAGAATATCAATGCCAAGGATCTCAGAGGTGGCCCGCGGAAACATCAGCGCTCGAATCTTTTAACTTTGAACAAAGGACAACGCCGCTGTATGTTAACATTATTCCTTCCACACCCTGACATTTGTTTCATAGTGATACATCAGGGACATTTAACTTTGCCTTTATGTAATAAAGTGATAAAGCTTGTTTTTTTTAACTCAATCAGATTGTATCTCCAATGCAGTGAGCATCTATGCAAGTAGGGTATTCTCAAGTGAGTCCACCCACAAATTAGCTTGGAGAATTGTGTCCCCCTGTTCCTCACAGCACTATCACACTTTCTTTTACGTATTCCTGTTTGTGATTTTACTGCATCTGAAGAACCAGGAGGGTTCGGAAATGTGTCCAATAAAAGGTTAAAAAACACGTGCAGCGCTTTAAA
Source organism: Sebastes fasciatus (assembly GCF_043250625.1). Taxonomy (NCBI): domain Eukaryota; kingdom Metazoa; phylum Chordata; class Actinopteri; order Perciformes; family Sebastidae; genus Sebastes; species Sebastes fasciatus. The sequence continues at coordinate 20,217,640 of NC_133815.1, forward strand.
TGCAATTTTCACACTCGAGCGAATAACAACAAAAGCTAATTGTGCTGGTCTTTGTATTAACTGTGGCACGAGTCCGATCTTGGAATGGATGTAATGAAAGTATACAAAGAAGACATGAAACCTCCAGATCACCTGTCTCCAAAGTAAATCTGTGTTTTGGATAACATTGCAAGATACGTCCATCCCTGTCCTAATTGTGATTCTAGTGGCACCTGGTGCTTCTCCATTGTGTAAATTAATCTGTACACAAGTTTGTATCAAGTGTTGGATCTGTGTTTGACCAATGAGCAGTGTTCAGCACAGCAAAATCTGCCTCCTGGCCATCAAAAGTACTAAAACAGAGACTTTTTTTTGACACTATGGAACTATGGCGAAAGAACAAAGGTTACGATATTGTAACCCTAGTTCTATAAGCACAGGCTGAGCCCTCTAATGGACCTTATCTAATACTCTCCTCAATCCAATCACACGCACACGTTTGCCCATTGAGATTTGCATAATTATAGCCGGCCAATCAGGACGTGCCTACGGAATATGTGCGTCACCACAGTATATCAGGCGGTGTCCGGCGTTGCCTGGCATCCCACGTCCTCTTCAGCGAGCGGTGCCCTTGCCTCCTTGGCGCGTTAAAAATGTTTCAACTTGAACAATAAGTTTGTGCTTATCATCAAGCTTTATGAATCTTCTTCATAAACATACCGAGACAAGGAAAAAGGAGAGGCTCTGAAGTTTCTAGTGAGTTCTGAGTTCAGTGAGAGGCTGAGCTGAACACAAACACACAGACACACTCCCACACACACCAGCTCACGGCTAACGTCTGTACAGTGGCTATTTGAGGCGAATAAACACAAGCACAAATAAACACAAACAGTCCAGCGGTCAAATCCGTGCAAATGACACGAGGCAAATCCAGTCACATTTTGAAAGCATTCTGCATGCATTTACACCTCGCCCAACCTGTGTTTTTTCCTGATATCTAAACAAAAAAAAAAAAAAATTCTAAATTCATAAACGTCATTCCTATGGTCTAAGATAGTCCAAAAAAATATTATTTAACATGAACAAATCTCTCCCAAATCCAAACTTGTGATATCATAGGGTGAAGTGTGAAATCGCTCCATAGACAATGAATTGGGAGAAATGTTTTAGATCAGTGGTTCCCAACCTGGGGTGCGGGCCCACCTTATGGGGGCACCAAAGCTCACAGGGGGCTCGCCAGAATTTGCCTGGTCTGAGACAGTCAAAATTTGATTTGCTAACTAAAATCTTAAAAAACACACTTAACTGGATATTTTATACAAAAGTATGTATATAAAACTATTGCAATGGATCTATGTTTTGCTCCTGAGTAGCATAATATAACAAAACATTTGTTGGCGTTTAGCCTTTCAAAAACAACATTTTGCTTTACCGCTTGGCGCACAAAAAGGGAGGCCGGCACCTATATTAACGGGGGGGTCTAACAGCAATCTAACTGCACCATAAATTACATTTATATAACCACAATAACAGTAATTATATTTTGGCTCTAATGCTATTACAGTAAATCGATTAAGTCATTACAAAAAAAGATGTAATGCATCTACATTCGCTTGGCGAATCCGTCAAGACGTCATGACTTTATGTTGACGAAACTGATGAGTTATGGTAAGTTGATTTAATAACAAAATACTAACTCATTTAATGAAATCACTTCATTCAAATTGAGGATTTTGTTTAAGGATTTGTAATTTTTTTTAGGGTAATGATGTCTGGGGGGGCTCAGCTTTTCTTAGATACAAGTAGGTGGGGATTCAGGGATAATAGGTTGGGAATCACTGTTCTAGATGACAGTGAGAGAACCCAGGGGAATATTCTGAGTATATAGATGCATTTTAGCATGTATAGAATAGAATAAAGCTCATTTGGGTATAAAAAAGAAAGAAAAAAAACAGTCTCCCATTCATTGTCTATGGAGCAGCTCCAGACATTATGCATTATAATTATTGATTAAACTTTCCTTTTTATTGATTAAACTTTCCTCTGCCATGGAAATAACATATTGGAATGCTTAATTTAGGTTCCCTTTTAAACAGGGTAAAATAGGTGGCAGATCATTTTGGACAATGAAAATATGGAAAAATATCCCTAAAATATGAAAATATATATTTTTTGTGTAAAGAAAGAGCTGCTCTGTGTTAACTGAATGATGCTCTGCTATCCCAAGAAGATGTATTATAATATATCCCCTAATGGATTATGTGTCCTCTTCTAGATCCCATATGTGGCACAGAGCCAATATGCCCTCAAGGTATAACTCATTCACACTCTTTTGACCATTTGTAGCTTGAGATGATGTATGTCATAACTGAGGAGGATTAGATCAATTACCCTAGAGTTTGAAAATGAAAAAAAAGAGGTTCTTTGCTTCATGGTTGGAAACTTAAATAGAACTGCATGGTGAATGGTGTCATGGTCACTTTCAGAGTCAGGTGATAGTACAGCTGCATCTGCCTCCCATAGGTCCTTTATGTATGTCAAGCAGAAGGTTCCTTAGGTGGAATCCGGTGTTCACCCTCACAGCTGCTGCTTGTTATCTCATTACCCAGGTGTGTTTAGCTTGTGCTCGTAGCCAGACAGCGCTTTTCTCAGCTTGTTATTTGTGCCTCTTTTTGTTTCTCTGTCCTCCAGTCCGTGACCCTGAGATCGATCAGTGACAGGTGATACATGTCATCAGTAATTGATGTCGCTTCACAATGACACCGGGCTGAGTACTATAAATAAACTAATTTCCAAGACTCACCTGTCCTGCAAATGTGTTTCTGTTAGCCATCATGCTTGATATATAGCTAGTCAGTTTGTCAAGCCTCCTGAGTCTCAACCTGAACTTAGCTGTTTCCAATACAGTTTCCAGTACAGCCCTTGCTTGAATTTTCAACACAGTCTGTGCGAAATAGTCACGAAATTTAATCTATTTGATTTGTGTACATAAACACAAATTTCCCTTTTTTTCGTGATGCTCAGCACGACTTTTAACAATGTATTTTCTGTGCGTTTTCCTATGAATGTCTAGCCACATTTGACGTAAATGTCAATTTCTGCTCCAATCTTTTAAAAATAAAAATACTTAGTTAGGTTTAGGAAAAGATCAACTTGGTTAGGCAACAAACTGCTTAGTCAAGCCTGGAGCACACAGCGCGCTTCATGCTCGCGTGACGGCAACGTCGCGTGTTGTTTTTTATTTCGGCGTCCATGTTAACAGGTTAGAGTGGACACACTGCCCGCATGAGACGCACGTCAGACGCGCGTCAGACGCGCGTCTATTTTATAGAATAGAAGGCTCGCCTATTTTTCACGCTAGCCGCTTACCTCTCGGCTGCGTCTCCCAGCAGCAACAGACAGTGAAGGTGATCTATTGACAGTATATGAACATCATACCAGCAAGATTACTACAGTTTCCATGTCTAGACATCTGTAGAATATGTCACTGACCATCAATATTTTACACTTCCTATCTAGATTTCAAAATAAAAGTCCTCTAGCGTTTTTAGTGCACAGAATCATTCATTCATTAACACAATGCTTTTATTCTGAAATACTCTAAATAAAGCAGTTGTCTGCTTGCAGGTTTCCATCAAGTTAATATAGTACAGGCTTTTAATTATGTAAACACTGTAGTAGTCATAGCAGAAACCCTACATATGCTATAAATATAATAGACTGGGTTAATAGGTTATAAGAACATCAGGTGATAGTTGGCAGTATTTTTCCGATGCGCTCTCTCTCTCTCTCTCTCTCTCTCTCTCTCCTCTCTCTCTCTCTCTCTCTCTCTCTCTCTCCTCTCTCTCTCTCTCTCTCTCTCTCAACAAACACCACATAACTTTATTGTTCTTTCTTTTAAAGGTGTTATTTAATTTTTTTAAAGATATTTAATAATAATTTTCGTTTGGACCTGGAATGCTGTAGAACAGGAACCCGAAACCCCCTGGAAATGTTGTTTAAAACTGTGCCAGTCAAAGTGAAGAGGGATTGCTGTAGGCTCTCTCTTACTACTAATGTATTTATGTATTTTTTTGTATTAATATATAGCCCACAGAAATCCCTCTTCACTGTCAATGAAGAGGGATTTATATATATATATATATATAGCCCATAGAAATCCCTCTTCACTGTCAATGAAGAGGGATTTATATATATACATATATATGTATATATATATGTATATATATAGCCCATAGAAATCCCTCCTCACTGTCAGTGAAGAGGGATTTATATATATATAAATCCCTCTTCACTGACAGAAAAGAGGGATTTATATGGGCTATATATTAATATTTATGTATGAATTTATTTGCTTGTTTTTAATAATATTTACAAATTACCACACAGTTCTTACCCTTTTTTGTCTTAAATAAATATAAATCACATTTATTATGAAGTTAAATGGCCATTAAAAGGCAAACTCTATGTAGAAAGAAAGGGCTGTCAGCAACAGCAAAAACACAGCTGACAGGTAGCTCCGAGACGCTCCCGAGACGTGGGTAACTCGCGTCTAGTGTGAACACCCTAGGTGGGCATGACGCGGCCACAACGTGACGCTGCCGTCAGGCGAGCCTGAAGCGCGCTGTGTGGCCCGGGCGTTAGGCAACAAACTGCTTAGTTAGGTTTACGTAAAGATTGACTCGGTCAAGCGTAGGCAACAAAACTACTCAGTTAGCCTTAGGAAAATATTGCAATTTGGGTTTTAAATAACACTAGAAGTGGCGTAACTTAAGTACGGAAGTTATGTGACAATAACTACTCAGTGAGGTTTAGGAAAAGATCGGGGTTTGGGTTAAAATGACACCGAAAGTGTCATAACTAAAGTACAGAAGTTACGTGACAAATGAATCAACTTTGACTTTTAGTTTCACACGAGACACGACACAACAAACACAGGGCTTTCATGATCAACAACAAGTGGTGCTCAGATGTGAAGACAATTTCTACAGGCTGTTCTCCTAATCCAGAGCACTTTATGATCGGATGCCGTCGGATTTGATGTGGTGGGGTTCAAATCAGTGGGGATCTGACCTGGACTCATCACATATACAGACACCATCACCAAGATGGCGAGACAGCGGCTCTTCTTCCTCCGCAGGCTGAGAAGGTTCAATATGGACTCCAGGATACTCTGCAATTTCTACAGGTGCACCATTGAGAGTATCCTGACCGGCTGCATCACCGCAAGGCTCAACAGAGGGGGATGAAAACCGCACAGCACATTGCTAAGACAGAGCTGCCATCCATGGAAAACCTCTACACCCAGCGGTGTAGGAAGAAGGCCAACAGGATTATTACAGCTCTATTATATGTATAAAATATATAAATTTTTAATGACCATTGTTGAAGGGTAACTGAGACCCAAGATTTCATTGCCATCGACTGCTTGCTGTAATTGTTGTGCACATGGGGAATGAAGAAACTTTATGTTAAAGTGTCAGTATGTGGCGAGTTGGGATGGTAACGTGTTAACTTTACACACCAGAGTCTTGCTGCTCTCCACATGAAAATACAGCACAACTGAGCAATTTACTGCTCAGCCACTGGTTTGTTAGATTGTTATATATACTGTACTAGTTCCTCACTGTCCAGGCATGGTCTGAGTCATTCTGATCACAGTGGGCGAGAGTGTCAGCAACTACTTTTTTCACGGTGTTCGCCAATTGAACCTCGGAAGGTGCAAAAAGAGCATCTGGCACACTGTGCGCGGGTGTTAATTAGCAGCACCAGGGGTTTACTATAAGTATCTGTCCTGGATGTGGCAAGAAAAAGGGTTTGCAGGCCCACAATGCACCTCTTCTCCATCAGCGTATCTCTTCTTCAAGTGAGCATACGAGCAGAAAGTGACCAACTGTATCATGCCCCCCATTATGTGTTCCAGCGAACTAGTTTGCCTCTCACCACTTGAACCATAGCACATTGGCTGTTTGGCAAAGTGAGAAAAAAATGACCTCAGCCTTAACATCCCAGTCTCTCAGGCATTAAATCAAAGATGGCACCAGATGTTTTCCTCAACATCTGATTAGAATGAAATTGGCTCACAGTTGCCACTAGTAGCTGAAGGGAATGTAAAAGGAGGTACTCCTGTACCATCCTTCACGTTTGTTTTGTGAAAGAAGAAAAAAGGTAACGCCTGCACACTTACACCTTATGCAACAAAAGCTTAATAATGACCACATTGCGATTCTACTTGGTTCTCTGTCAGGTGTTTAGTAAAAGGACCAAAACAATTTTAAATTGACACCTGCCTTACGTAATTTTATTTCTCATCTCATATGGAGGGCTATAGACAGAATCATATCTTATGTCATTGGCACCCAAAAAAGCAAGTAAATCTGTAATAGCATTATTTTCACATTTTATTTATTCATCAAAGTGTTCAGTTCCATTTACTGTAAACATTATTTCCCTACATGGCAAAGGTGCACATTTCAAGCTGTGAAATTTCAAGAGGTCAAGAAGATGATCTAAATGCTGTTTCCAAGGCTTCTCCTAAAGCTGGCAGTAATGTGATTCTGAAGGAGAAATAATAGATCTCTTTTTTTTTGGGTAATTTATTTTATTGGCAAAAAAAAAAAAAGTCAAATTGAATTATATTCAGTCAAACTAGAATTACTGCCTCGAGGGTGTATGCCTCCACCATGCATGTCTGTCCATAATGTCATCACTTCATCATTTTATCCTGTTAGACATTGTGTTAAATTGTCATAATTAGCATATGAATTATTGAGTTATTGAGAGAATTCTTGACCACTAGAGTCTAGTCAGTTCATCCTTGAGTCCAAGTGGATATTATTATGTTCCTGAGATACCGTGTTTGCAAGAATGGTATGGACGGATGGACAACTTGAAAACATGGGGCCTCCAGCTGCGGCTGTCGTTGTCGTGGAGTCATAAAAACATCAAAATGGATAATGAAGTTCACACTTTACAAGAGCTAGCTCAAAGTTCAGTTCACACAGATTCAAATTAACTAGTTAACATTCATAGTTTGCTATTTTTAACAAAATTCGCAGTCCGAAAAAAAGTAACTAGTCACATTTATTCCAAACCGTTCTCACTTCCAACTTGTCAAATACCGCTGATTGGATAGCGCCCCTCCGCATTGGATAGCGGAGAGAGGCACCCTTTAGCAACAATATGGGATGAACCGGGCTTTCAACTAACTCCAATGTAAACCCACCCGGGGCGTTATTTGACAGTCCGAGCAAGTGACGTAGTATTCATAGCATGAGTCTGCTAAGGGCGGAGGTAAGGGTGGTGGATGGGTCAAACAAACAAATGCCTTTCAGACTTTAGGCCGGTGTTCGTGTCCCATGTGAAACTAAAACTAATGTTGACTTATTTTGCCGCGTGAATCGTCGGAATCGTGAGTCACGTGAGTCGCTAGTCAGTGAAGTCAACCACGACTGTTACCTAACCATACCTAAGTGGATATGTTGGCTAAACCTAACTTCCCGGAAGTTTATTTTGAAAGGACACTGCATGTAACAAGCGTATATTGACACGCCGTCCCTGGTCCGTCCAAAAGTAACGCAAGAGGGGTACCCAGTGCGTCGGTCTCCAATGACTATGGGGCACTGACCAAATGGCGGTATTTGACAAGTTGGGAGTGAGAATGTGTTGGTTATTTCCTTTTTTTGCTTGCACACATAAAACCCAGGCACATGCACGTGATAAGAGCGCACAGAACATTTTCATGAGGGAAAAAGCATCCTTGTGAGGGAGCATTTCTGCGGCTTATGCACTAATGCGTTCCCACAAGCGTGGGGCTGTGACGAACACGACCCTCCTTACCTGCTCATCAACACTCGCTCGCTCGTCAAGCAGACTTTTGTGACTTTGGAGGCGGGGATGGCGTAGGCAGTGGCTGATATCTCCACTCCACTAGCCGTGCCACCATTCATTAGTTGCAAATGGATGCATTCAGTTCACCGTTCGCTCGTGCACAACACTGAAAATGGGCCTTAAAGAACCCACCATGTGTAGTTATAGAATGTAATTTCTATAACTTCTATATTCTATATAAAATTCCTTCTTCGAATGCTTGGAAACAACACTGAAAACGTGACGTCAGGATCCTAGATGGTAGCTGTGACCTTGCACACAAGCCACAGAGATAATTGCCATCCACTCATATTCATACATTTCTTTGACATTACTTTCCTTTTCAGCCAGTCAGACCTTTAGTTTTGACATGGAACAAATGTAATCACTTTAAGAGTCATGAGTCCACATTTAGCACAACTCTTAGTCACTCACAGATGACACCGGCAACTATGGTAGACTTAAACAACAAATTATACACCCACCATCTGAAAACATATTAGGTTACATAACAGTTTATTTTGTCATTATTTGAAATATGAAATGCCATGACAAACATTCGGCTTCTCCTGAAGCCTTTGAACCAGGCATTAGATTTAAGAGACATTTGGAAGGTGCTGATGTTCATTTTAAGACACATCATGCATCTTTTACACAAATTATTACACATTGTGGTAGCGTGAAAAACACATTAATAACTGTATATACAGTGCAAAGATAAAACACAGACGCCTTTAAATGTAAATTTGGTGCAAATATCCCGTTGATATAGTTGCCCACCCGCTGTGGCTTTGAACGCCTATCAATGCCTCCTCAGCTCCGACAGCAGACACATCTCATCTCTACTCGTCTTATTTCTGGCCTCTGATGTAACTGCCGAGAGCCACGTGGGACGTTGTATAACTTATTTACACGTTCAATCTGATGCATAAACTCTCAGTGCACTTTTGTCTGCCATTAACGGCATAGAAAAAACATACCGCTCACTGTTACGCCGTATTTTTTTCTTCTTTACTCGTAACATTTTGAAAAAAAATGATGATAAAGGGAAAACACTGGATAATGCATGTACATGCTGGTTGTTTTCTATTCCAGGCTTTTAAAGCTTATGTGTTTAGGACAAGGGTCAAGTGCGCCCACTGGCATTAAAATGCAGCAGTGGAAAAGCTGGAGGCAGAATAACTGAATTTCACAACGCAGTATAGACACCAGGCAATCCATTAGGAAGTACCTCGGCCTGTTTGTTCTCCAAACAATCCTGAAGCCGCACTAAATTAAATGGCTTCAATTTATTAGTATAACCTTAAGTATAAATAGAAATAACATATTCTATGATTTGTTGAGGCAATTGAGTGATGAAGGGGGTTAATGTATTTTTGTCTTTAGGTTCATTCTACACTGATAGTTTGTGTCTGTTTTAGACCAAATAATCAGATTTATACTGTATATTTTAAATTGTGTAGGACAAGTTAGCGTTCAACAGCGTGTTGATGAGGCTCCTTAACAAAAAAAAACATACATTTTCATTACCACAGTTTGGCATTCTACAATTTTTTTTACGTTTTATAATCTCACAAATTTGTGTGTCTTTCCTTGTAAATTTGCCACTTTAATCTCAGAGAATATACAAGTTGTTTTTTTTTTCCGTAAATTTACGACCTAAATCTCAGAATAATTTTTTTTTACTTAAAAATAGAATATTACCCACATACCCCAGCTTCTTCTTCTTTTTTTATTTTTTTTTAACCTACAATGGCCCTAATATGCTGTTATAACCATGTACTTTAAAACGTAAATCATGAAGAAAAATAACTGTGATATTTTTACAATAAATGCCTAAATGTCATCAGAGTAAACAAGTGAGGTTGGAACAATGACAAACAAATAGCTTTGCAGTGACCGAGTGTTGACTTGGCTGCTCTTTTTTTAAAGGTTTGTGCTGCAGTGAAAAACAGAGGATGGTGTAGCATCAGTATGCTCAGTGCAGGAACTGCATCATTTAAACACTGACCATAAATGCTGTCTGGCAGGAGAGGGTTGTGAGTGATGAAGACAGACCAGAGAGGGGGACGTGACAACACACTCGCTCTCTAAAACCCTCCATTAGCTGTCTCAAGAGGAGACGAACACAGACTGTGTGTGTGTGTGTGTGTGTGTGTGTGTGCATGTGTGTGCTGCAAACGCAGATCCTGTCTGGCTTCTGTTTAAATTTGGAGAACTGTTCACATACTCTCTTCTCTCAACTCGTTATATCTGGCTGGTTAAATAATTTTTTTTTTTTTTTTTATAAAAAATGAAAATGTTGTCTTGTCTGGCATCCTACATCAAAGTCTTGGCTGTCCAATTTAACTTTATTTCACCGATGCTCGTTCACGTCTATGTAGAGCGAGCACGAACGCGAGCAACAGGATGCTGACTTTCGTCGAATTAATGGCCACAGGCTTCGCTGTTAACAAGTAATTTCTGATTCTTACATAGAGCCCTTGTAAGTAACGCCACGTCTGGTGTAACCATAACCCACAATCTTTTCCTAAACCTAACTAAGTAGTTTTGTTGCCTAAACCTAACCAAGTCGATCTATTCCTAAACCTAACGAAGACGTTTTATTTTGAAAAGATGGGAGCTGAAATTGACACGTGCGTCACGCATTGCTGGATATTTGTAGAAAAAAAATCCACGGAAATATGTTGTTGAAAGTCGTGCTGAGCGTCAGTAAAACAAAAGGGAAGTTCATGTCTATGTACACAAATCAAATGAATTCAATTTCATGACTATTTCACGAACTGCCGTGAGACTGCATTGGAATAATCACTTGGGTGATCCCTTAACCTTTTCATTTAGCGCCCCCAGATGGTCAAAACTTACATATCTTGGTTTATGAACAAAATGAACAAAGTTCCCATAAGTTGCGCTTTGTGTTTGGTATTAATTAGCAAATATTATCATGCTAACACACTAAACTAATGGCGTTTTTACATTAGGTACGATTGATCCGTACCGTGCCCGAGTACGATTTCCCCCCAACCCTCTCCACTCAGCTTTCACATTAGTAAAGTTGTTCCGTACCCGAGTACACTTGCGTCATCTCCCACGTGTATTTGTTTACGTTGAGAGCTGTTCTAAGGCCTGTACTACGAAGCAGGATTTGGGGTTAGCGAGGTAACTTCAGGGTTAACCTGGTTAACCGTCCTACGAAGGTGGATCACTTCTTACCGGGGTAGATCACCATGGTAACTGATGCTGAACAGCTAACCTGCTCCGGAGCAGGTTATGTTCCAGATAAGAGATCAACTCGTATGAAAGCACCTCCTACTAACCAATCAAAGCTGAGTGTGCGGATCGTATGGTAATATTACATATATGAAGAAGTTTAAGTCATAATCCTGGCTAAAAACAACACAGTTTAAACTAACAAATGCAGGAAGGACAACTGGCTGTATGCTAGGGGTGTTTACCGCTTTGAATTATATTTTCATACTTATTTTTGAACTTCCTCCTGAGTCTGTTTCACACCGACGGAGACGGGGACGCAGCTGAAAGAAGGTTGAAATAGTCATACACGCTAATCCTTTGATACTGGGCATGATTAGGTGTAATGTAGTCATCCGTTATACATTTAAAAGCTATTTAAATCTAGACGAGTATATCTGACTTTTGAGTGTTCCGTTAAATTAATAACTCTGTTAATTTACGCATTCACACATCGAGAGTTTTTTCTTTTACCAGCTGTCCTTCCTGCATTTGGCAGCTTCATCTGTGTTACTTTAGCCTGGATTAAGTGTTTAATTTCTTCGAATTTGTTTAATATAGTTTACTCATCCTTTGTAAAATATGCCGCTCTGTCTGCAAATCAGTAGTCTTGTCCATGTCTGTGATTGGTCATAAACTGCAAACACCGCCCCGTTCATGTGAACGCGGTCATATCCAGACTGAGAAACCCTGGGTTGATTTATCGAGTTGATAACCAGCGTTGTAGGACCGCTTAACGAGATCTTGTTTGTTAGGGTTAGTGAAGCCAGATAACATGAAGATACCCTGGGTATGTTGAACTCGCTTCGTAGTTCAGGCCTCTGGTGGCAGAGCATCGTAAAACACTTCATTCAAACTTGAAAGAAACAAAATAAAACTCACCAATACTGTTGTCGTTAGTCTTTCCAACAATCACCAACTCTGGTTTGGTCGAAATAAACTCTTATTTCACTGAGTTTAATGTGAAAATAGGCCGACTCTACACTTTGTCTTCCCCCCACCCCGTCTCTCTCTCTCTGCCCACTGAGCAACTGAGCGGCTCTCATTCTTCACAGAAAGACCATTAAATCAGCTAAATAAAATAACATCATCACTCAACCCCATCGCCTATTGTCTATATTTTAAGGAACCTCTCGCCGGCCTTCCTGCTGTATCATCCACATAGATATGAAACAGTTTTATATCTATGTATACAGATTTCGGAGGAGACAAGAGGCGTTGAAAAAGTCTGCCCTTTCTCAACTACTCTCTGACTGCTAACGTTACTCGCGTTAAATAGCGGACCACTTCCGTGTTTTGATACGGTTGGCTTTCACACCTGATGCGAACCGTACCCGAGTACACATGAATCGTACTCCAGACCACCTTTTCAAGTGGACTCCAGTACGGATCGACGAACCATGCCCGAGTACGGTACGGAGCGTTCACACTAATCAATCGAACTGAACTTTGGGGACAAGTGTACTCGGATCCGGGCCCAGGTCCTTAATGTGAAAGCACCCTAAGATGGTGAACATTGTAAATGGTAAACCTTCTAAACTCCAGCATGTTAGCATGCTTACCTTGACAAAAAAGAAAGACATGACTTCCCCCCTCCCCCATGAAATATTTCCATGCTGTCCCCTAACCTCATTTAAAAAGAGCATTAGTCAAAGAAATATATTCTACTGCTGTCATGTGGATACAAAGAAGAAAAATCCCTGGCAGTAATCCAAACTTTAACTCGTCTCTCCAGCAGTGCAGTCAATACCAAGACAGTAAGATGATAAATGGATACTGTACTGTACTGTATGTTGATTCCTCATTTTTAATAAACCAAGTCTCCTCGTGAAGGGCAGGAAAAAATGTGTTCTTAAGTGTGATGTTGTTCTGTAGACTCCACATGGAGGCCAAACCTTTCAGCTCCACAGTCAGAAGTGGAATTATCTTGCTCTTACCCTATCAAGCAAATCTCTCTCCTGAATGTATTTAGCGGCCCTTTGATTTTGGCTTTATTCTATCCAACGGTGCCAGCCCAACCACAGACAAGAATCTATTTATCTCCTCTGCTGTTTCACTGGCTTCTAATAGAGGAGTCTCAACTGTATGTTTTGCTTAATCACATTGTCCAAAAATCTCACAAATGGAACAAAAGACTTCATCAGAGCTGGATAGTGTTCAAGGAAATTCTGCATACAGATCAGTTTCTCCCGAGACAACAACAAACACAGTCCTGGCAGTATTTAATAAAGACAGGAAAAGCATTTCTTACTGTGAAGTAGTCTGTATGGCACATGTTTGCTTGTTCTCTTGTTATGGAGCAAGTATGCATAACATATCTACATTTATGTATTTTTGTATTCTTGTAGTTACATAAAAGGAGACTAAACCCTCCCTCAATACCCTCTAGAGGTTGTGTTAATTAAAAATCACACAACAAATATACATCTGTCTATTAAATTATGAGATTTGTACCATCATTATGGTCTAAGGGTGGTGCTACATAAAAACATGTCCAAAATGGAAAGGGTGCATCCTCTGGGGAGCATGAAGGGGCTCAGTAAAGAGCAATCTACCCTCTTAGATTGTGATATATCTGCTGTAGTGGTCATGCAAATTTAATATATGTCCTGATTTATTCTTGTCCATTTTAGCAGTGGTTAATCAGAACATCCACTTTATTATTTATGAGTCTACCCATGGTATGTACTTAGATATCGACCTACTTGTTTTGTTTGCAAATCCATACAATATGGAGCAACCCGTTCTCACTCCCAACTTGTCAAATACTGCAGCTTGGTCAGTGGCCCTCGGAGTCTGATACCGTGCACGGAGGCACCCTTTAGCGAGGCACCAGGCTTTCAACTAACTCCAATGTAAACCCACCCACGACATTGTTAGACGCTCAGAGCAAATGATGTCGTACAAAGTGCTGAATAGTGCACTTAGGTTGAGTGGGAGTAGTGGAGGTTGGACGGGTCAAAGAAACATAGGACTTTCACCCAGGAGACCGCCATTGGTGTCCCGTGTGAAACTAAAAGACACCGTTGTCTTTAATCATGTGACTTATTAATATCATTAGTCATGTAAGTCGCTCATCACTCGGTATTCATGTGAGTCGTTGGTCAATCAAGTTAATGTCATTCACAATCTTTTCCTAACCCCGAAAAAATAGTTGTATTGCTTAAACCTAACTTCCCGTGAAGACGGAAGAATATTTTTGAAATGGCACTGTGCATGTAACGAGCGCATATTGACACGCCGTTCCAGACACGTCCAAAACTTACGCTAGAGGGGTAACCTAGAGTGTCATAGTTTGAGGCATTGGGCCACTGATCAAGCCTTGGTATTTGACGAATTGGGAGTGAGAATATTGTATGGAGAAAAGCAGAAAACAAAAAAAAAAGATGCATTTGTTTTGCTAATTTCTTACATATTGTAATTTTATGTTGAATTGATACATTTAGGAAACTCAGCTTGTGGACACATATGTGTTACCTGTGGTTAAAAGAAAACAACATGAAATGCAACGACACAAAAAATTTACACAAAATAGAGGACTATCGTGGATAACATCAATGCAGCTGTCGAGGTTGTTGTAAGTCGACTTAGAGAAACTTTGAAATCAATAATTCTAAAATCAAAAATTATGAAAATATAAAGTTGACTACTCCTGAGTACTGATAAATGATGTTAGATGTTAGAGGGACATATGTAAATTGCTACTGACCGGTCAAGGCAAAAATCGCCCCGAAATTAGACCAACAGACTGAATAAAAACAAAAGGACATTTCATTCTGATTACCAGGCTAGTCCACGAAAGACAGTGAAAGTCCTGTATAGCACAATATTGACACTATTAGCAAGCTTCAAATAATTTTATTAAGAATTTTTAGTGAGCAGATGTATCACGGAGACCCTGCCAGGGGCTGTGTAGACTGTGTATCTGCGCACCTCCGCAGCTGTGCAGCAGAGGATGTTGGGCATTTTGTTCTGTCAAGGTGATGTGAGGTCTGTACAGCAAAGAGCACAAAAACTAAAGGTCAATCATGGCCAGAGGGCAAACATGCGCTCATATACTGAAGCCTCAACTGCCCTTTGGGCTTGATTGTTCGAAGGATTCCTGTACGGAGTCTGAGGAAAAGATGCACTCCCCCATATCAAGTACTATAAGTGACGCTCAGTCATTCCCAGCGCACATTTCATTCCGCAGAGCAGCTGCATCACACGCTCGCTGACTGCTTAGTAAAGAGGGTTAATTCCTAAGTCCTGTATCTTGAAGGCTTTCATAATAATGGCATCTTATCAGGGGAGTCCTCTTTGTTCGGAGCTAAAATTACCATGTAGCCCCCAGTGTACACACTCTACAACACACCACCAGCACAAGACTGAAAAGTTAAGTTGAAAACTGACTGCGAACTTCCATTACTGCTGACTGAAACAAAATAGCTCTCCTGGAAGTTTCTTTTCTGACAGCTGGATCAAAAGTCTCTCCTTTAATTGCGTAATAACAGTAGAGCAAATGCAGCTTGTTTCGTCCCAAAAACAAGCACATTTTTTTTTTTTGCGGATGGTAACATCTTGTATTTCTGAAATATATATATCACATTGCATGATAATATTCTCCTTTATTTCTACCCCGTTTTGATTTGAAAATCATCCATGTCTCCATTTGAGGTTTCTACACCTGTTTTGATCCCTCATCATCTTGGTAAGATGTTCCAAATTTTGGCTCACACTATGCGTACAATTACCCCTATGTTGATCTCTAATATGCTCAAAGACATGTAAATATTCGGGTGCCATATGGATGTTTTTTTTATCAACCTTCCAGGATTGGAGTTGGTTTCTGGGCCTTGGGCATATAATGAAGGACAGAGGCAAAAAGGGCCAGAAAACAAATGTTTCATATCCATGTCTACCTCCCCCAGCCAACTGGTTACCTGGCAAGATTTCACGGCTCCATCCATTTCTGCTGGAGTTTAACATCGTTATAACCTCTTAAAACCAACTTGCCCACTGGCAAATTAGGGGTTAAGATTTAATCGTATCCCACAGATCTCCGTGCCTTGTCCGTTGACTTCGCAGTTGGATGGAGATCTACGGCAAGGCACGGGCCAGCGCATGCCACTCAAAATCTCCTTGGCCATAATGAACTTTGATGCAGTGAATAAGAACTGTGTATGTGTACTTGTGGTCTTGGAGAAGAGCTGGTAGATGGTGCTTGTGGTCTTTGTGTTGTTTATGAGTAATTGATAGATTATTGTAACGTTATGGCTCAACAAGTTTGCATTTATAACGTAGCCTAATCTCTCAGCTGAGAATCTGTATCGCTCACAGATAAACTTTATTTCTATTGTCATATACAAACATACATGTAATCTGACCTTTGCATTTAACCCATCCTTAGGAGCAGTGGGCTACTGTGAAGTGCCCAGGGAGCAGCTTGGGGTTGAGTGTCTTGCTTAAGGACATTTTGACATGTGGATAGGAAGAGCTGGGGATCAAACCAACAACTATTACCAAAGGACCTGATTAGTGAAAGGCACTTTTTAGCCAATTTAAATCCGAACATAAACTGGTCCGGACCAAGTTTGGTCAGCAGCATCAGTTGGCAATCTAGCCAGGTTAAAAGACAGCCACCTTTGTGACATTGAAAACTCAGCTTTAGGCTCAACGTACCTCGCTATCTCGCTTCGTGGAACACTCCTGTGGCTTGTTCAATCAGTTAGGAAGTTAAACACACAGTGCAAACTATCAGCTGTATCTATTTTCTAAAAGAAAGGTTCAGCAAGTATACCTATCAAACACCAAGTTGACTCTTCCAACTAAATAACAGTTCATGTTTTGTCAGAGTAAAAAGTTCAGTTCATAGGGAGTGATTCTGCAGTGTATTCACACTAGTTGAGGCTTGCTTCACTCACCCTTATCAACCCTTAACCCTTTGAACTCTGCAACAGAAATGGTCCGCCAGTGCCTACATTGGTATGTTTGGTTATTGTGATTGTGAATGCTTCATATCCCGAAAATCGGTACAACCTAAGCTAAAAGGTTATGTAAGTCAATGAATCATAATAATTGACAAAATAATTGAAATTGTGTCATAAATAAAAAATAAATAAAAAATCTGACATGTTTTTTCATAAAGCGTTACTTAATATACACACAAAACATATTGATCCAAAAGATTTCTAAATGTAGAAACATGACCAACATATCTCCTAACAGGCCATAGGTTATTTGAACTATGGTCATTTTTAGGAGCAGATCAGGCGCAAAGATTTTTTGCTAGTTTTGTCATGTTAAGCATGTAACGTAATATAATGACGTCATCACAAGCATACTATATGTGATGACGTGAAAGACATAAGCCTTGGCTTTCTGCTTGAAAAAGACTGGATGCTCTCGCTATTATGGGTTTTATGTTACATAGATTTAAACAGGATCATGCAAACAACGATCTTCTGCAGCCTTTACGGGGCAATACTCTGAAAGCAACGCGCATTGTCACTGCGATTTGTACCGCACATTAACGCAACATAATGACATCATCACAAGCGTACAATGCAATGACGTAAAAGACAAAAGCCTTAGCTTTCCACTGAAAAAAGAATGAATGCTCTGGCTATTACTGTTTTATTATAGATCGCTTTAAACAGGATGATGCAAACAACGATCCGGTTTGTTTTTAAAGGGTTAAAGGGACTGTTGCTCTGTTTATAGGTGGTTAGTCCAGTGGGTTTGTTAGCTGCAACCCTTTCCACTTAAGCTAGAAAGTGAAAGTGTAAGCTGCACGGTGTTAGTATTACAAAATCCACCTAATAAAAATGCATTAAAATCCCAAATAGTCCATCAGTTCCCTTCAGAGGGAGGAGTTTCACCTGTTCGGCTTCATCAGAAGGTAGCCTTGGGGTTAAATGATGATCAACAATGTTCTGAATGATGGTAAAAGGTTTTATAGTCATCAAAATTCAGTTTGTGGTTAAAATTTGGGGTTCAAATCTGACCCGTGGCCCTTTGCTGCATGTCATCCTATCTCTCTCCCCCTTTCATTACTATCACTGTCACTATCAAATAAAGGAAAAAAAGCCCAAAAAATAATCTTAAAAATAAAAAAATCAGCATGTGGCAATTGCTTTCACTCACTTCTGTGCCACTGGAAAACCGAAGCATTTTGATGACTATAAAACCTTTTACCACGACCTTGATGACACAGCTGATTCACCTTGTATTTTCACAGCTAGAGAAGAGTAGAGTCCTCCCATCCCTGCCAGTTTCACAGGACCAGTCAAGAAGACAAGTGGTCAGGGAGCCACGGCGTTGCACTGTGACACCCATCTGCAAAGTCATTACATTCCCAGATTAAAACCTATTACTAATACTGATTGCTAAAGCCCAATGAGGCATAAAATGCAGTTTTTTTGCAATCAAGGGCGAGAAAAAAGTGATGGACTTGAACGTGGAGCCAGAGTGGCGAGGTTGTCTCCAGCGAGCCGCACCGAGAGAGAGGCAGAAACGCCTGACTGATGTTGTTTTCCTTCCTTTTACTTAACCCGTTTATGTTAAACACATAGGCCTGCAGAGTACAGTATATACAGCATGAATTATGCAGGAGGATAAACCACCTTGTACCAATAAGGAGTATAGAATTTAATGAACGTATGAATAGCATTGAAACTGTTCCAGATTGTTAGAGGACCTGTCGTGCTCCTAAAGCTGCATCTTCAACACACCCACACACACGCACACACACAGGTTTATTTGTTTCCTGGCCTGGATTCAGAAGGGACGACTGGTCATTAGACAAATGAATGCAATCATGTGTAGATAAGTGGAGGCTCATACGGGCCGAAGACTCCTCAATGTGGGTCAAGAGAGTGTGCTGGTGTCTGATAATGACATCTGCACAAACACTGCAACAATGGCAGCACATGCATATACAGTATATGTGCATGATGTCTTTAGTTTCAGAAGGAAGATTTGCAGAATTAGACACTGGAGAATGTACGCATATCACCACACTGAACAATATACTGTCAATCTTTAATAACCCAGAGATCCCAGTGGAGAAGCTGAAAAGAAATATAACAGGCTGCAACTGTTTGATGGCTAAATGGTTTTGTGCATCATGTCGAGCTTCATTGTTGTTTAAAAACTATTAAAAACACATCACTGATGCAATGGGTGACATGTTACTTCATTACCATGAACACACACACTGTACTTTATTTTGACTCAGTCCCACATACACCGTCCTGCTGCCATAAGTACTCACTAGAGCACCAACTGTGGATTAATCCGCCGCTGAAAATAGTCCCAAACCAGTGCTCGAAGTGGGCCAGTACTCACCGGTACATAGTACTGGCTTTTATACAGTTTACTCTTTGGCGTACCGTGACTTTTTCTTGTGTTTTACGTCCTCAGAACGAACCAATGGGAGTGGATGGATCAGCACATTGATTTCACTCAGAGTGACTGAGTTTGTAATAAGGACCTAAGTGCAGGTAGAGGTTGGAGACCGAAGATGCACTTAAGGAGTTTTATTATCTTGGCAAAGCAAAAAACACTACATCCAACAAGGCCACGTACAGTAACTACTGTATCGGCGTCCATCGATCTATGGCGCTGAAAACAATGAACAGGACTAAGATGACCAGTGCCTGGCACACGGCCGCACTGGGATAATAACTCAGGCTAACACCGGCCCAGGCCGATCTCAACACAGTCGCAAGACACTGAGATTCAATGTATACTGTAACCGTTGTGTTGAAATTCTTTTTTTTTCTGTTTACTGTTTATGCCAATAACTTTAGTTCAGTCAGGACCACTTTAGTCAAAGAACTTTATTTACATGCAGTAATATATACATTTATATTTGGCGGTATGGCTCTGCTCTGGGATCTCCCTGCCCATCCACGCGCATACGTGGATCCACGAGCCTACGTGGTAGCATGAGACAAGGAGAGCACTCCTCCTTGCCCTTCCATGTGCACACATGGAAAGCCAAAGGCAGGGAGAGCAGCAGCAAAGACCCCCCCGGGTGCAGAACAGAGCCAGCATCAATAACACAGAATGATATTGGTTTAGTCACACACATTATTAAAGGAGGTGGTGGGGTGGAGGTGGGTTGCGAGCGGCTTTGTAGAAGAAGCAGCACAGGTGGCCAGGTTGAAGGAGCTTAAATAAGGCGCCCTGTATGAAATTTGCCAATGAATGCCTAGAAGGGAATCAGCTGATCTGTCAGATGATGCGTCAGCTGATTGGCCGGCCTAAGATCGGCCGCCATCAGCCGACAGCTGTCACATGAGCAGCGCTTGACTTCATGGCCTGCCTGAATTAACGCTACGCTCGATTTCAGTCAGGACCACTTTAGTCAAAGAACTTTATTTACATGCAGTAATATATACATTTATATTTGGCGGTATGGCTCTGCTCTGGGATCTCCCTGCCCATCCACGCGCATACGTGGATCCACGAGCCTACGTGGTAGCATGAGACAAGGAGAGCACTCCTCCTTGCCCTTCCATGTGCACACATGGAAAGCCAAAGGCAGGGAGAGCAGCAGCAAAGACCCCCAAAACAACCATACCAGGCAATCCTCCCTGGCCTTCCATGCGCTTACATGGAAGAGCCACAGGAGGAGCCAGCTGCGCACCCAGTGAAACCCGTACAGATTCAAACGACATACAGTGATGCCATCCGCATCTACACAGGTAGCGCCCATCCACGCGCATACGTGGATCCACGAGCCTCC
Source organism: Sebastes fasciatus (assembly GCF_043250625.1). Lineage (NCBI taxonomy): Eukaryota > Metazoa > Chordata > Actinopteri > Perciformes > Sebastidae > Sebastes > Sebastes fasciatus. The sequence continues at coordinate 20,238,470 of NC_133815.1, forward strand.
GTGGTAGCATGAAGCAAGGAGAGCACTCCTCCTTGCCCTTCCATGTGCACACATGGAAAGCTAAAAGCAGGGAGCGCAGCAGTAAATACCCCCCAAATGACCACACCAGTGAACCTCCTTGGCCTTCCATGCGCTTACATGGAAGAGCCACAGGAGGAGCTAGCTGAGCACCCTGTGAAACCCGTGCAGATTCAAACGACATACAGTGATGCCATCCGCATCTACACAGGTTACGCCCATCCACGCGCATACGTGGATCCACGAGCCTACGTGGTAGCATGAGGCAAGGAGAGCACTCCTCCTTGCCCTT